>NC_080683.1:49353542-49656572 GCF_030445035.2 Dasypus novemcinctus
GTTAATTGTGATCAAAGTAGAAGTGGAAAAAAGTTCAACTTCCTTAATTGGTTATAAAATGAATTGGGAATCCAGATGGATTACTTGCTCATTCCACAAAACTCAGAATAATCCTTGAGACTCCGTTTTCTTTTATACCCTGTATTCAGTCTGCCAGGAAATCCTTTTGGTTCTTTACCTTCAAAATACATCCAGAATCTGACCATTTCTCAACGTGTTCACAGCTACCACACTGTTTCAAGCCACCATCATCTCTCAGCTGGATTACTGTAGTAATTTCCAAATAGATTCCCCTGCTTCCATTCTTTCTACCTACAGTCTGTTCTCCACATAGAATCTAATTGGTTCTTTTAAAATTCAGTTGCTTTTTAGTTCAAGACTCTTCACTAGCATTCTAACTTAATCATATCTTGGCCATATAAGGTAACATTAATTTTTTTGCCATTCAAGGTAGTTTTCACAGTTTCTGGGGATTAGGATGTTCACACATGTTTGGGACCACCATTCAACCCATTATGTACCACTCTAATGAATGTTGTTGTTGATATGGAAAAATATGGGAAGGGGATGGGATGGGGCATATACGAATCCCCTATATTCTTTATTGTAACATATATGTAATCTAAAGCTTCTTTAAAGATAAAAATTAAGAATCACATTCTCAATAAAGTCTGTCCTAATCATCATATTTAAAATTGCAGCATCATTCACTTCCAATTCCCATTATCAGACTCTAATTTTTCCCCAAGTATTTCACCCTTTCTGATATAGTATATAGCTTATTTATATGCTTTGTATTTATTTTGTGCTTCTTTCTATCCAGTGTACACTAATGAGAACAGATGTCTTTGTTAGTTTCTTTACAGATGTTTCCCAAGCCCTGAGAATAGTGCCACACATAGAGCAGGTATTAAATAAGTAATTATTCAATAAATTAACACAATAGTTATCATATGTAAGGGTTCACATGGACGTTAGGGTTTCAGACATCACCCTATATTCAGGAGTAGGGCTCTAAAATATGAGGAAGGCCAATGATCTGAGAAAATTGGGCATGGGTCTTGTGAGAGGATAGGTGTTCAAGACACATCACCTAAATTCTAGTGTTAAGAAACAATTCAAAATCTTAAATCAGATTTAAATTAGGATTGAGGGTTTAAAGCATTCAGAAAGAAGCATCATTGATGAGGCAAAGGACAAAGACAGTCCTCAGGCATCTTAAATATATCAGATAGCAGCCATCATTATTCAAATTTGTGAATCCATGATATGTATTATCAGCTAGTTGTAGTAACTGCTGTACAAGGTATAACATAGGAATACTCAAATCTTGTGTCTAAGAGTTAAGATGCGTTGATGAGTAGAAAGAAATTGCCCGAAACTCCATGGCCCTGTCAAGATGGGCTCAAGATTTGCTGCATTAATTTATGCTCAAGTTTACAATAAATTAGTTTTATTTGATTCCACGGGATAGATAATGTCCTATGAAAATGAGAAAACCAGGAATTGGGAAGACAAAGGAAGACAAAATGGACTTCTGTGCAGGTAAAAATACATGCTTTGTCAATGAATCCTTGGGAAAGAAAAGGAAAGCTGGAGGAATTAATCTGGTTCCTTGGGACCAACTTCCTATAGATTAGGGAGACCTGAGAGAGCATTGAGCAGGTTGGAGGAGCCAGTTCAGAGGCTCCACCCTGCTCTAATGCTTTAGCATGAAGTTGTATAGCCACATCCCTGGATGTGATTGTATACTTGCCCCTTAACCATGCCAGGAAATCAGCTCAGCTGAAGAAAGATTTTATTTTATTGTTCCAATCTGAAGCATCTGCATCCATATTACTCTTCCTCTCTTGGGCTACACAGGTACTGAAAGGTGGGATGCATCATGAGCATTCTTAAAGAGATCTGAGGCAAGAATACATTTTAGGGATTTTTATGGAGGGACTTAAACCAGATCAAGCCAATACATTCTATATTCTGCTGCCCTATTTGGCCATTCCAGGTAAACATCCCTTTGGGAAACAGCATCCAAAGTGAAATTGTTCCTCATATTGTCATGGGGAACCTAGTGATCCCATTCCTTATGGAAACCAAAACCTGATATTCAACAAATTCATTTTTATGCCAATATTTTCTGTTTGAAAATATAAAATGAATTTTCCATAACAGTATGCTTAAGGAGATTCATTAATATTATAACATACTTTGAAAATAGTCTCTCAGAATCAAAACAAATTTAAGCTGTGTAGATGCTTAAATTAAATCATTACTTTATAGATTTTTCAAAATTATCTTGGCCAAAAGTGAATTATTTTTCATGTATGAAGAGGCCAAAATATTTTATCTGATAATATAAATATAATAAATACTTGCTCATGTTGTTCTAAAGACTTCTAGAAGACTTGCAATGTAATGTTTAGAGGAAAGAAGAAGCATAATATTAACAAAAATGAAGAGGCTCAAGTAGCTTTTATTTAATTGGACTGTATATTCATTCTGCAGAACTATAGATCAGCATTAATCTATGGGTGCTTTCTAAACAGACCTCAGCATCATAAGATACTTTCACTGATTTTAGGTTTGTAATTAAATGAAAAGCACTTTAAGGATTTGGTTTCCTTCCTCACTAACTTAAATTTAGATTGCCCTAGATTTGAAGCTAATAGGGAAAAAACATGCCCACAAAAATGAGTTTATCCCAGTGCTGCAGCTCTAACCATGTTTTCACAGTAAAGTATAGCACACGAGACTCCACAACCACAAAGGCCTTCAGTCACAGCTGTGAAATGGGCTCTAAGTGGTTACTTCTGTCCTGGAATGATAAGAATGACCAATTGAATACTTAACAGCATGACTAATATATTTCAGTCAAGTCAATACAGTATGATATTGAATGGTTTTGACCTCCCACCCCTCATGGTAGCCTTTATCCCCACTCAGTCATCCGTCATCATCTGCCCTCACTCACTCAGGGCTTGGCTGAGGGGCTGAGGGGCAAGCCTCCCTCTATGTGTTCTCATCTTCTTTAGGCATCTGTCCAGGCTCTGATCCATCAGAGCTCTTCTCTGGGACCCATCTTTCTCATTCAATCTAGTGTTACCCTCATTCCAACCTCATAGACTTGATGCTTCAGACTGTCCTACAATTCACCTGAGACTTAGACATCAATTACTCTTTGCTCTGGCTCCTGCAGCTGAAAAATACTCTGGTCCATTCATAGGTTTTTGTTTGTTTGTTTGTTTGTTTTGCAACTCAGACTAAACCAAAGGGCAGGTGAGGCACCTGGATTGTTCAGACCATTCCTGTTGGGATGTCCCATATTTGTCCTTCAGAGCAAAAGAAAAGAGATTTCTTTTCAGGAATATCTCACCTTATTTGTGACACTTACTGGTTGTATTTCCCTTTTGAATTTTAAAATCAGGCTGGTAACAACTTGACAGGAGTATTTATTCTGATTAATCACCCTTCTATAAGTTGTTATTGCCATTTTTTAAGTTACAATCTCCCCAAACAGTATTTAACAATGTGTTTTTCATATAATATTAATAGGATTTTAAAAGATATTATACTAAGGCAAATTCTATGGACAAATATGTTTGAGAAATGCTGGGTGCTAGCTTAAACCAAATAATGGCTTTACTTCCATTTTTTTTGGCTAATATATTTGGTGAATCTACAAAAAAGGGTATAATATATACTATTTCCCAAACTTACTCAAACCAGAAAGTAATTTTCAAATAATTTTGACCTATAAAAATATAATTTGGAAAACGTTTTATTAGAGGACCCAAAATATGTGTATTTTTAAAGAAAAAGTATATTTAATTAAATAATGAGATAAAAAATCTGGTTTCTGCAAAAAATTGATTTACAATGTCAGCTAGGATATGTTAAATACATCCAGATGTCAATAGCACTACCATTTGTTGTCAAATAATAGTTAAAAATACGAACCAGAAACCAAACTGCATTTTGACTAGATTTTCAATATTAAATCTGTTAAATTGACTAGATCAAATAAAAAAGGAGATGTTGTTTCAAAATGTTTGTTTGCTTTCCTCCCTTCTTCTAAAAGCAACTTTAAAAGAAGCATTTATTATTGTTGTTATTGTTGTTATTATTATGGTAGAAAGAACATTGGGTTGAGGGTCAAAAGGCAACTTTAAGTACTAAGTATAACTCTTATCAGCTATGAGATTGGTCAAGTACTGTTTCCTTTCATTCCTCAAGAGAAAAAATAGTAATACAATTCAATAACACTCAGTAGTTATTATGGAGAATTTATTATATCCAGTCCCTAGGATGTAAAGGAATAAAACAGGAACCTTGACTCAAATGTGTGTGACAATTCAGTGAGGATGAGAAGAAATACAATTTTCAAAAAATACAATATAAAATCATGAGTAAAAGAGAGTGCTTGCATCAAATACAAATGTGGCAGAAATGTGATTATCTGTGGGTTTGAGAGCAGGGAAAGCTCTATAGGGAGGGTCTTGACTTGGCCTTGAGAAACTGACATTCTTTAGTTAGGGTCAGGGCATTGGGAAGGGAACCATCTGAGGCATGGCGACATGACAGAGTGTGTCAAGTGTGAGAATCATGGATATTATTCTACTGCTGGAGATTAAAGGAAATGTGGATAGAAATTAGTCTGGAGAGATAGGGATCAGATCATCATAAATCTCATATGCCAAGCTAAGTAACTTGGAATTGTGGTAACCAGGATATTTATGATTTCAACAGATTATCCTGGACCAAGCCTGGGGAGATGAGATTATGTGTTCTAGTTCTTCATAAATTGGTTCTGAAGGTCTGTTTCATTACAAGACATGTTTAAATTTCTAGGCTGCTCAAATAAATATCATGAAATGGGTCAGGTTAAACAATGGGAATTTACTAGTTTAGGGATCTGAAGCTAAGTTAAGAGGTCAAGATGATGCTTTCTCCCTGAAGAGTGGCATTCTGCAGGTGATGGCTGGTCATCTTTGGTCTTTAGCTTGTCACATAGCAAGGCATATGGCAGCATCTCCTGGTCTCTTCCAAGTTCTGTTAATTTCACTTCTGCTGCTTCCTCTGTGGTTTTCTTTCTGTCTAATTTCATCCCACTTATAAAGGACACCAGTAATAGGATAAGACCCATCCTGATTGAGGTGGGCTGTGGTTAACCGAAGTAGCCTTATTAGAAGGTCCTATCTCCAATGGCTTCACACCCACAGGTATTATATTTAAGAACATGTTTTTCTAGGGTACAAAAAGCTTCAAACAACCACTGCATCCTATCATAGAAACATAAGGTATTTTTATAATTCTTGTCTCAGGATAATGCTTTCATCATGTTTGAAGACATTAAGCCATTATCTATATTTAACATTACTTTTTCGTTTCTGTGAAAGGTGGATCTTTTTTTGGGTTTTCTGTCAAGCACTAGAATTCAAGACAAATACCACAAAGTATGTTTAGGTATAGATCTCATTTGGAAATTTTGCAAATGCCAAAATTCGGCAAGAGTAGGGAATGTACAGATGCCTGATCCCCAATTCCCACATCTCCCTCAGAGTTGTGTGCTATGGCTGTAAAGCGGGTGCCTGTTCCATAGCAGGGACTCCAAAGCCACTGCATTGTTTTCCTTTTTTAAAGGGAAAGTTGGGAAAACCAGCCTTTTCAGTGGAGAAATTAAAGACTGGTGAACAAAGGAGCATGGATCAGTTTGCCAGATGTTTATAGGCATTATCTACAATATAAACCACCCAATAGTTGGATATTTGAAGGCTCATGGAATACTGCAGGTCTCCTGACATCAGGCAAGATCACTGGTCTATCAGAAGGCTGAATTTGGGGAAGCCCTTCTTTCTGAGGAAAATTGGACCTCAAAGTTCCAGTTACCTTGTCCAGATGAACATCCTAGGTAAGTTACCAGTATCATTTTTGGATAATACTGCTCAATGCTTTAGATATACCACATTGATAATTTAGATGCCATGCAACACAATGATGGAAATTATTGATCTAGAGTTTGACCCTTTCAGATATGCTCAGAGTAATGCCCTGATATTTCTTTAGTTCCAATGAGAAGCAATATCTCTAACATTTTTACTTTTGAGCCCCAGAAGACTAAGAGACTCTGAATTTATCAGTGACATCATAGACTAATGTTAAACATTGCTGAATTTTATAGGACTACACCATATTTTCATTTAATAAAGTATTTCATTTTGTGGCTTAGATTATTAGACCACAGCATACAGCCAGAGTATAAGGAAGTACTAATGACAGTATAAAGGTAACCATTCAGAGGGAAGTACTAGTGTGAACTGGAGGCCTTGGGAAAGATTTCATAGATGGTTAAAGACACTCAAAAGAAGTGAGGGAAATAAGGGCAAGTGCAGACTGTGATGCATTCTGAATATATGTGGATAACCAAGGAGGACCTGACAACAGCAGCACAGGACAATGTGAGGAGTGAGCCTAATATCACCATGTAGTCACCATTGGCATGACATGGGTCATTGAGGATGTTCAGGGTACCAAGTGGAGTTCATTATGAGAACTAGGAGCCAAGATTACTAACTGGTCAAGCCTCATAGTTTGTGGAAAAAAGAAATCTTTAAGAGGTGAGATGGACTTCCTTTTAAAAATATATTTAGGTTTAAAGGACAAAATAGTGATCTCACTCTATTACTTAAAAGCCCTCCTTAATTATTAGTAAATTCAAGTAAGAAATCCTCAAGAAAGCTTTTAAAAATTTAGCAGTTAAATTTATGAAGAGCTCCTAAGTAATTTTGCTGAGAATTTTATTAGCAAACACTCATGTGGCTTTGTAACTCAGCAACTGAGAAGCTAGTTGTTTTTTTTCCCATAATATTAGTATTTTCCTAATGTAATATTTCAGAGAAATGTAGGAAAGTTTTAATGACAAGCACATGGAAGTATATGTCTAATGAGAGCAAAAGAAGAATCAGAAAAACAGAGGAGTAGGACACATAGTAAAATGGTGGATGTGACATTCTCCACATCTCCAAGATGCAGGAACAAATGAGGTCAGTGATCAATTAACATGTTTAAAATTCAGTTCTATCCATACCCTTCTCCATTCAGGCCTCAAAGTCCCACCTAGTGACCTAGATGCCAATTAAGGCTTCTTAGGGGAGACAGGGGTATCTGGCATTCAGTGGGGTTGAAGAGAGAAACATTGAATTACTTGTTTAAGTTATTTGACAATTTTAGTAGCTGCAAATGGATGCTAGTTCCCAAATCTCAAAGGATCAGAAAGTGCTAATGAGAGTAAAAAGCCTGTCTACTTTCTTATTCCATCTCCTTTTTTAACAGCTACTCACATTGAATTTTATTTTTATCTTCATCTATATTCCTAGGTTAAATATGACATATAAGAACATATGAAATGGATTTAAGGTTGCATGATGAGATTTAGAAAAAACTATGCTATTGATGAATATCAGCTTTTCTTTTTCTACTTGCTGGTTATTTAATCATTTCATTTTAAAGAGCTGCAGTGATATTTGACAGGGAGCTAGCTAATATATAAAGTCTGGCTTACAGTGAATAAATAAAGGTAGTGTTAGAATCCCCACTAAAAAGAAAAGTTATCTGAATGTGACTACAACACAGATAATGGTTTAGTTCCCCAGAACCATAATTTCTGATGAAGATTCATTATGCTTTAAAGTAATCTACAAATGCACTGGATATTTGCTGTTTGCTTATTTCTCATATCCACTCTACCTTTCTCTACCCTGCTGGGTGCTTTAGTAAGCAGATTACATCAAAAGACCCCTTGTCTCTTCCATTTGAGCTTAGCCAATGTAAATCACAAGTATGAATTTAGAAGATGAGACAAGAATAAATTCAATGTATTTATTTCACTAATCTTGGATTGGCTGTGGCTATATTCCTCTTTCAAAATTTGGAAGCCTGGCTTATATTGCACACATATCTGAGAAGCACACGGATAAATTCTTTGCCAGGGTAGAAATAAAAAATGCTAATCCATAGGATGATGTAGCATTGTGATTGTTCAGATTATCATTGGTGATGCCAAGGTATGACCTACAAGTAGAAAAAGGCATAGATAGATAAAGTAGCTATGGGACTTAGTGACTATGGTGACAAAAATGACCAAAATAGATTGTAGCATTTGATGGATGCTTCTGAAGGTCCTAGAGTGCATAGAAAGGGAAAATGCCAAGCTTATGGTTTGAATGCTTAATTCAGAACATGGGTGGGAAAACAGAAAGCCTCTAGTTTAATTTTGAAGTAGACCCTTCCTGGACCAAGTTCAGGCTTGATTGTAAAGGTATAGTTTCAGCACCAATTATATGAACAACAATGCCAAGTCTCTCATGGTAAAATAAGGACATGAATAGGGAAAGAATGGAACCCTTAGATGTGAGATTGGGGCATATTTGTAGTCACAGAGAACTTTGAGCTCTCAAATTCTTCTAAACTTTCCCTGCACTGGAAGCAGATTTTCTGTCTCTTCCCACCCTCACCTGTCCCCTACTAATCTGCAGAAACAGTTTTCTGTTCTTCCCCTGAATGAAAGCCTTTCAATAATTTCACAGTTGCTCCATAAAAGTGATAGTGTTTTTCTTCAGAGTCTCATTGCTTCTATGTCTATAATGAAAATTAAAGATAGTTTGACACAGCCCAAATGAAGTACAAGGTTTGATTAAGAAAGAGATAGTCTATGAGCTGAAAGAGTTATAGGAATAGATACGTGGTCCAGTTACCAACTTGCCTTTATTGCTTATAACACTTCTTTCATGAGTCATGGACTTATAGAATTCCTCTTCCATCATTCTGTTATCCTATAGCACAATGCCCCTGATAAGATAATTCATTTTATGGCAAACGAAGTGTGTAAAGGGATCCTAGCCATGAAATAAACACTTATATGTGTGCCATCACCTGAAGGCTGATGCCAGAGAGAATGGCCTAGTAAATAGTCACTTAAAGAACCAGTATCCTGTATAGCTGAGGTGCCATTTTAGAGCATGTGGTAGATACATTAAACTAATAGTCAATATATGGTTCTGCCTTCCTTCCCCACAGACAGTAGTTGATCCCACCTAAAATGCTGTTTTTTAACTTCTCATTTCTGCAATTTGGGCTTGGTGATTGGGGGATTCTAGTGTACAAGGAAGGATTTGCTTCCATGAAGATTATACTTATTGTTTCATTAATTGGACATATACTTTACCCCATGGTCATGTGTAGTTCCTCACAGTCCTAAATCAACAGACAGAGAAGGGGGTCACTGCCAAGGGCACTGATTTGAATTACTAAGGGGAAATTGGGTTACATTTATACAGTGGGTACAAGGGGACAATGTCTAGAACCCAGAATATTAATTGGAGCTCCTTTTAGGATTCTCTTGCATGATAATCTTGGTCAGTGGGAAACAATGGCACCCCAATAAAGTAATGAATGGCAAGGATATAGATAAAATAAAAATAAATATCAGGTCATCCTTATTTGTCCAGCTGTGGTATCAGCAAGTAGAGCGTAAGAAGAATATGGAATAGATGTGGAAGGATAAAGCTTTCATTGTTAAACCAGGTCTTGTGACCATCTACAAGAAAGGGGCCTATAGCAATTATGTATTGTGTTAAAATTACCCCAGACCCCATTTTGATTACCACTTTAAGTTTCAGGTATGCGTTTGACTGAATTGACTCAGCCCTGTAATGATACAGTAGCTGATAAGACCTTGTGTATTCCTGTATTTGGAGACTTACCCTTTTTTGCTGGGCAAAGGACAAGGATGGATGCTGAGGGACAAAAACAACAGACTTTTCTCTGCACCACTAGGTCTGCACTCCACCTTTGCACCATGTTCTGTGCCATGTAGTGGTAACTGACCTTTCTAGAGGGATCAGTAGGCTCCCTTGCCCTCTGGCTTCTGGTTGGGTTCTATGTTGGCATATGGGAATCACCAGCAGAAGACTGGTAGTGGAAAGACTAACAGGTGTTTATTTCCCCATTTCCCTGCACGACAAACCTGGAACTGGTAGAAATTGCACTTATCTACCAGAGGACACAGCTCTTATATATCAGACCCTTCGAACAGCTACAGCTACTCTCTGGTTCCTTGAAAATGGGTCCCTTTCCAGTATACTCAGGCCTAAGGGTAGTAAAAGGTCTCTCCTGGTCCTACAGTGCTTCACCATTTCTAACCCTAACAGCTTTTTAAAATCTGAAAGCATGTATCCATGCTTTCAACTTTTCTCAACTATTCTTATGTGAATGCACCATGTTTCTTACTGCCACAGTTAATCCCTATATTTTTTTACTTGTGAAACACATTTTTATAAAGAAGAAATTGCCTTTAGCTAATGTTCCAGTATTAAGAATTTTATACAATGTAGTTAATTAGAGGAATTTCAGTTAAGTCATAGTGAGTTAATTATCAAAGTTGGTGAGTAAAATTAATCTCCTTTGGCAATGATAGTTTACAGCTTTAAATGAACAGTTTCCTTCAACAAACATTCCATACAAATGTAGTTTTCTATAACAAACATATTCCAGTTTAAGGTTAACCAATCAACAAGACTTGAATCTAGTAAGACAAATCATTTACTAGAAAGGCTAGCTCTTTGCTCTATTTATCAAACAAGCTTCAATGGTATCTAACTTTAAGGTGATAGCATATTTGGATATATATATACACACACACACACACACACACACACACATATATATACTGTCAATTGGTTATAGATTTTTACTCAGGCTTTCTATTGGCATGGATTTCCTTTGACCTCTCACATTTTTATAGATTATAATGCATCGAAACAACCCTAGCAATGTGTCAAATTGTCTATTTTGAACTCATCTCCTGCCAATTTCGAAGAAACTACTTTGAAAAAAAAAACAGACTAGCACAGTTCTCAATAACAGTTTTAAGATGGGCATGGGCTTTGGTAGAAAGGGAGAAGGGTTCTTTTTCCATGTACTGTATTGGGATACTGGTAACTGTTAACCCAGTGTTCAGTATAGAGTGAGATGTGTGTGTGGGTGTGTGTGTATGTGTATTTATTTTTTACATATAATTTTCCAGGCAGATCAGAATTGAACTGTCAATGTGAAATAAAAGAACTCTGCTTGTACTTGAATAATAACTATCAGAACTCCTCTTTTAGGAGCAGCAGAATGAGAAATCGTGTTGTTTTGATCATTTCACGTATGTGTATCAGGCAGAAAGAGATACTCCAAGGTGGCCTAGCCATTTATGTACAATTTCCAGATTCTAGCTGCTGGAAGATCTCTATAATATTATATATAAAGTGTCACTCACCTTTTACCCATGTGGAAGGATTCACTCTTCCAAGGTCTTACCCAAAGCTGCCAGTCCTTGACTGTTCTCATGCTTTTGTACCCATCAGGGTCCAAATAACAGTGGCAAACTATCAGCGAAGTTGTATTTTAATTTAGATTCTGTGGGTCAAACAAGCCACACTGACCAGAAAAGAGATGTTCCTGCCCTGGATTCTTGGAGAATAAATCCCAAAACATGATATTGGTGGTTTAGGGGAAGTTCTTCCTTGGTATAACACTAGTCTCCTCCTCCAGGGAGGGTTGTTCTAACTAGTCATCTTGGCTCTGCTCATTAAAATCCACTACTTGTCATTCTTCCACTAATTTATGAAGATAGCCTATTAAAGTCTGTGCTTAAAAAAAAAAAGATGATAACATAGACAA
This sequence comes from Dasypus novemcinctus, assembly GCF_030445035.2. NCBI lineage: Eukaryota > Metazoa > Chordata > Mammalia > Cingulata > Dasypodidae > Dasypus > Dasypus novemcinctus. The sequence goes on from NC_080683.1 coordinate 49,365,261, forward strand.
TAAGCCCATATTTAATTTAAATCTTATAGAAATATGTATGCAAATATTTGCAAACCTCTTTGTGTCTATCTAGCACGATGCAATAGCTAGTTCTATTCTTGTCTTCTCAATGCCCTTGAGCCTACACACTCATTCTTTCTTCCATTTTTCATTAATGGCTGAGACTTATGACCTGTTTCACTCCATTTTATCACCAAGGCCCAAATTTTAAAAACAGGGATTATGATTTTTTGTTTGTTACTATATAATCATGGACAAATTACCAGTTTGGATTCAGTATACTTTTTATGACATGAGAGTAATAAAATCTCTCTCACAAAATGTAGGAAAGGGAAGTATTATGCAAATAATGGATTAATATTAATAATAGAAACAGTGTTATACTTTGAAGGGAGATAGGAAGAAATTAGGGCTAGAATCCTAGTCCTCCTACACATTAACCTTCTCTTTATATTGGACAAGTTACTTAATTTCTCTCCAGCTCTTTCTTTCTTCATGTACAAAAATATGATGAATAGTGCCTTACTGGCAGGAGGATGAATAAAAGTATTCCGTGTAGCAACTTGTCCATAGAAGATGCTCTAGAAATGAGTCCCTCTCTGTGGAAGCCCGGACAGAGATTGTCACCCTTCCTTATGTTGGTCATGACCTGGGCATGAACTTTAATTAACTGAAGGTAGTGGTAAAGGTAACTGCTTACGAAAATGTGCATAGAGAAAATTAAGCCTGAGCAGGGCTTTAAAGACAGGATTTTGTCAAGAAAAGGGGCAAAGGCATTTATTGCAGAAAAAGCATGTGTGAAAAGTCAGAGGCATGAAGCCACTGTGTGTGTGAAGGAGGGCAAAGAATTTTGTGTTTTGCTTATTTCCTCATGAGTAAAATGAGTGTAATGAATCCAAGGTGTATAAAGAAGCAGTTTGTGAATATATAGAGCAAAGTTCTTAGAACATAGGAGATAGACAAGACTTTGTAGGTTTCCTTTCTTCTAGTTCCTCCATCTTCCATTCCTATTGGCCACAAAACTTCATTCATCCTTCATCTCTTTCGATCTTGGCCCATTTCTTACGTCATTACTATATTTTTTTTCCTCAAAACTAGACTCTTGGCTTGGTTTGTCACCTAACTCATGATAATTAGTGTCAATGCATTAGTTTTTAGACTGTAACAATGAGATATTTTACTTTTCTATGTTGTCATTCCATAAAAATTGTCCCAAAGTTAAAAAATAAAAATAAAAATAAAAAAAGTTCAGACTCAGTGGCAAAGGAAACATAGACCCATTTAACTGAGGAGGTATAACTTTGGTGACCAGGCATTGGCCCCTCTGTGTTGTGCTTCTGGGCTGCCTTCTCCACCCACCTAGTCAGGTTTGACAATGAGCCTCCTCCCATCACTCTTTTCCATTGTTCTTTAGGAGCTATGTGGTAAATATACACTGCTGAGATAAAATGAATATTGTCCTTTCCATCTCTCACATTTTATCCTCAAGTCTTACTCATCGTTCTCTTGTTTTCTCTTTGTAATTATAGAAGTTGCCACCCCCTCTTTTCCTTTATTTAGTAGTTCTTTGCCATTTTATTTTTTTCCTTGAATTTCCTGCTTTTTTTCTTTCTTCTCTCAAGACCTAGCCAAGCTTGTTTGGTATATTTTTGAACTTCCCTTTTTCCTTAGGGAGTGAGCACATCCTAGAAGTTGACTATCTGAAACAGTAACAAAGCTTTTAAGATATTTTCAAAATACTTATTCTCACCTGTTCTTTGAGCTGGAGTCTTCTCATAGAACTTGCAAACTCTATGGCAAATTTAAATTAATTATTCTCGGATTCTAGAGACTTCATTAATCTGCATCCCTTTCATGATATTGAGAAATTACATGATTCCTTATTCTATTTTTTATGTTTCACTAATCAAAGTTTACCCTGTGGCTACATTTCCTCCTCTCTCCTACTCTCCTCCCTGGGCCTTCTAGAACACTGATTCTTCAGCTCTGTTCATAGCTGTCTCCCTCCACATCCATGAAGCCAAGTCTACCCTCTCTTACATATTCAATGCCAAATTTATGTGAGATGGATATAACTCTGGATATTACCTAATGCCAGTAAACAAGTGAGTCCACCAATATTTGAGAAGTGCAAATATATTTGCCAGCTTCATCCAACCCATTTTGAAAAAGAAGAAAGGGATTTATATAATGGTTTTGCCTCATTGAGGTGAAAATCTCCAAATGGCAGAAGCAAATTGTTCTTTTGATATGTCATATTCAGTATGACATCAAGGACAGAGTGGGTGTTGCAGAACAGATGCTATTGTTAACAGGCATTGTGAACGTTTCTGAAATATAATTTTTAAAATATGGAGCGAATCTTTTCACTTTCATTTTAAAGCAGCAAGACTCTAATAAAATTGTATGCCCACATATTTATGAATATGACTGTTTTCCCTGTCCAAATTGCAGATTATAATAGATGGATCAATCACAAGTGCACATCATTTTCACCTCTGATATCAATTATGTCTATATGCTAGTTAGAAAAGCCCAGCAATAGGATACAAAAATTATGTATGTAGCAATATACTAACCAGGATTAAGCTGGTGAAAAGCAGTCTCCAAGATTGAATCCTAGGTCTATCCCCTTCTAACAGACACACTGCACTGCTTTCTTCTAAAACAGAAGCTTCCTATATATTGTATCATTCATTCTTAGAATATTTCTTAGTTAAAAAAAGTTCCAAATGTTTCTCTTATTGAACTACTTAGGGTCTTGGGTATAAGAAATTCCCTTTAAATTTCTCCTCAGAGAATCCCACTTCTCTTTTCTTAATTTGTTCTATATGTTATCCAAAATTACAAAAAATAAAGTAAAATGCTTAAATGGTTTTTAATTCATATATATTCTCTATTACTCTAAACTTCTAGAAGTCAGGGATATTTTCTGCATTAGTAAGTTTCCCTACTTGCCCCAAATACACGTTGAATAAGTATTTTCCAAAAATGAGTGTATGATCTTACAGCAGGGTCTCATATCCATTTTGGATACTCATGGTCATTCTAGGTCAATACAGGAAAGAAGATAATCATATTATAAAGATTGTCTAAACAGAAACTGGTGAAACAAATTATGAGAAAAGGTCACAGAGAAATCAAGGTAGTAAGAGAAGGCCTTATAGAAAAAGCAAATCCTTTGGGGATAATCATTAGGAGAGTAGTTTCTAGAGCAAACAGGCACCTTTATATCCCAAATCCATCATAAATTAACTGAGTGGCCTTGGATAAGTTATTTCTTGATATCTCTGTACTGACCTGAAAAGAGTGAACAATAACGATGTTATATAGCATTATAAGAATTCAATGAGATAGTATAGGAAAAGCACTTAACATACAGATATGACAAATAGTAAGTAGTGAAAATGGAGAGTTGTCATATACGTACAATATATAATTTCTAGCTGGGAAACATATTATAGGTGATACTGAGCTGGCATGCCAAAGTTTCTAGAATAGTTACAGAAGGAGTTGAATTGCAATCATAAAGATATCATGGGGCTAGATGATAAAGGATCTTGATAGAGTGAAAAATTTGACTTTGATCTAAAAGAAGAGCTATGGTTGTTGTATACTAGGTAGAACTAGTAAATAAGATTTGGAGAAGAGTAATTATACAATGTGATTGCTATCTGGTAGAGCCAGGAAAAAAGAGTTATTGAAGATAGCAAGATGTGCTAGGTAGTCTCTGCAGTCAGCCAAAGGAAAATGATGAAAGTCTCATGAAGTTTGGAGGCTGAAAAATGGCAAAACAAATTTGTATTCAAAGAGCAATGCTGAGGAAGATTTAGGATGGTTTAATGGGCTTTGATGAAAGCACTCTTGGTGGGTTATACTAACATACACTATTACCACAGCTCTATGTTGTCTTCAGAAAAGAGAAGACCCCTGAAGCGTGTAAATCATCCCAAAGTATAATGTCAAAATAGATGGAGTTGAAGAAGGACAACCACCATACCATGGAGCCTAGAGTGATTACAACTGAAAATGGGAGGATTGCATCCAGCATCCATGTGGAATCTGAGCCTCCTCTTGACATAGAGGTGCAATGGACACAACCAATCCAATGTCCACATAGAAGAGGTGGCATTGGATTGGGAAAAGTGGACATGGTGGACGATGGGTATGGGGATAGGCAGGAAGAGATGAGAGGTGGAGGCGTCTTTGGGACATGGAGCTGCCCTGGATGGTGCTTCAGAGGTAATCACTGGACATTGTAAATCCTCACAGGGCCCACTGGACGGAATGGAGGAGAGTATGGGCCATGATGTGGACCATTGTCTATGAGGTGCAGAGGTGCCCAAAGATGTACTTACCAAATCCAATGGATGTGTCATGATGATGGGAACGAATGTTGTTGGGGGGGGGGGGGGGGAGAGGGGGGTGGGGGGGTGGGGTTGAATGGGACCTCACATATATATTTTTAATGTAATATTATTACAAAGTCAATTAAAAAAAAAATACATGGGGCTGTGATGTCTATGTCTGACTATGCAGACTTGACCAAATACTCACCGATTCTCCTGATAATGCTGAACTTGCTGAAGAAATAACAGATCACAGACACATTAAATATTTCATCACTTAATTTTTCTAAGGAAATAAACATGTTGAAGAAAACAACTCTTTGCCTGAAAACTGAAGTATATTCTTGGCTTGATATTCAAGGCTATACTAGAAGAGGACACTTACAGGAAAGTGACCACTTTCTAAGTGAAAATTTGCATTAAATGAGGCTGTGTATCAAAACAAAAGTCCAAAGAGAAAAGGAAATGTGAATAAACCCCACTACTTCATTAATATTAGAGAGGTTCAATTGAAAAGCTTTAAACAGAAGCTTATAGTCTCTGACTGTCAATCTAATACAGGCTTCCACTTTTGCTTTCCTTACTAAGTTACAGTGTCAGAAATATGTAAATCTAGAAACATATTGGTAAAAAGATTAATAAACATCTTCTAATTATTTACCAAGCCTTGCTTCTCCAATGTGATAGGTTAGGTCCAAACTGCTAGAAAGAGAGGAAGAGATGTTCCCGTCTTGCCCTCATCTCCTGCCATGATTCCCAAGCATATCATACTCCATCCATCCCAGAGACCTTAATAGCCCTCTGGAAAACTGATATTTGGTGTTCTTTTGCACATTCAGGGAGTAGAGTTAAGAGCAGAAGAAAATAAGTGTGTGTGGTGAATTTTTAGAAAAGGGGGAGCACTAAAGAAAAGAGAACAAGAAAAAAAAAACATGGAAAATGCTGATTTTAGGAAATGTTACTCTTCATCACCTGAAACAATTCCTCATTCCCTGTCATACCAAGTGTCCCTTCATAAAGACCACATTATTTAAAAGTTAGTGTTCCTTTTCTATGCATAGGAGAATCTTAAGTAAGTCCATTTTTATTTAACTGACACTCCAAAAGTTGTTAGCAATCTTCTTCTCCATTGGATCCTTATTTATTCTTCAAGATCTACCTTCTCTATGAAGGCATCTTTAATTTCTGCAGACAAAACAGTCCCATTCTTCTCAGAATTTGGCACTGACTTCACTTTATAATTTATATTATTTTTATTATTTGCTTATCAAGGAAGTGTGAGGTCCTTTAATTAGAGAACATGTTTATTTCATTCTATTTCCTTAGTGTCTGAAATATAGTTAATATTACTGTGCTTGTTTTCTATTAACAATATTAACACAAATTTAGCAGTTTAAAACAATATTAACAACAATATTAACACAAATTTAGCAGTTTAAAACAAAACAAAATTTATTTTTTCATAGTTTCTGGGGTCAGGAGTCCAGGTGTTTAGTAGGTTCTCAGTGAGGTCACAAGCTGAGTGTCCACCATGACTGGGTTCTCACCTGAAAGTTTAGTTGGGGATGAAACCATTTCCAATTTGTGTGGTTGCTGACAGCATTTAGTTCCTTGAAGACTGTTTGATTGAAGGGCTCAGTTACCTTCTGGTTATAAACCAGAGGCTTCCCTCAGTTCCTTGCCCCATGGACCTCCCCAACATGCCACTTATTTCATCAAAGACAGCAGGAGAAAGTGTCTCTTAACAAGCAGTTGTTATGGTCTTATGGAATATAATCATGGATGTGATATTTCATCACTTTTGCCATATTGTTTAGAAACAAGACACAGGTCCCATCTACACTCAAGAGAAGAGGATTACCCAAGGGCCTGAGTATAAAAATTTGGGGGTGAGTAGGAGTTATTTTAGTGTCTGTTCACAATAATCACAGAGATTCTTGCTTTATCTATTTTAGATTTTGATGGGGTGGAGAGAAGTCATGTGCTGGATGGTGACAGAAATACAGGAGAAACAGCTGCAAGAGTTGGAAACTTTCAGTTTTCCTGTTATTCTTTCTTTTGACTCTTCCTTCACAGGACCACCCTTGGTGTTCTACCTCTATGTTGCTCTACCTCACTCTCTTCTCCAGGTATAAGGCAATATATAGAAGACAATGTTCAAGAGTAAGTCATGTTAGACAATGTTAAAGATAAAGTAATAATTTACTAAAAGTAGAATATAAAATTTTACATAGAAAATGATTACTGCTCTTAAAACAAACCTAAAAAATTAGTCAGAAGAAAAGGTTAGAAGAGTATAAAAATATTTATATTGGGTGTTTTGATACTATAATGCAATAGGTGACTTTTTTTGTTTTTGGTGCTGTTATTTCTACTCTATTGTTTCCCAAACTTTCTATAATATGTGGATATAAATCTTATAATGGTAAAATAAAAGAAAAATTCATTTACCAATAAAAAAATGTTTCTCATATTCTATTGGCTATTAGTATCACTCTTATGAGAGTAAGATATATATAAACTAGGATCTCTTTCCTGGTAGGATCTTTCTTTTGATGTGAATATGCCTAGCACTGCCTATAAAATACCAGCATTTCTAAAGCATTTATGACGGGTATTAGTTTGAACATAAACTATACTCTTGAGGACTATTATTTGAGGGTCATTGGCATCCTGAGGATGCATATGACTCTCATAAACTTCAAGCAAATGAAATATAATACATAACTCGGGGCCAATGAACTAACTGGCAATGTTTTGAGCATTAAATTAAAACAATAATACTAAAGTTGCTGCAAAGTACCTCATTAGGTGGAAAATCTAAGAGAGTGTCAATATTTGAAAACTTCTTTACAGAAACACCTTGAATGCTACAAGTACTTCCTTAAGGTCAGAGATTATGCCTGGTAATAGAAATGTCAATCACAGGCACCCTGCCAGTCATTCTATGGAAGCCTTGTGCTATAGAAGACTTTTGACCCTCAGACATATTTATAGAGCTTATTCTGGCTTCAAGCAATAAAAAATGCAGCTGTGTCTATCATGTTCTACTCCCAGAATGTTTGCAGAAAAACAATGCCTTGACAAAATTTACCGGCATCCCTTTTGTGAATCCTGGAAAGGATCAAACATAATCTGATCTAGCTATATTTAAAGACACAAACTTGCATAGTTACAGCTTCTAAAAAGTTATTTATGCGCACTCTTTGGTCATTGTGTGAGCTTCTGTTGTAGCTGATTGATAGGAGATTTGTGAATGATTTGTTGACAGTGGGTACAAAAGAACCAAAAAAGAGACAAAATTTCCTTCCCATTCCCTCCACCAAGACAGAGACTGGAGATAAAAATGACTCTTGGCCAAGAAATTAATGGAGTTCTTAAGAAAAGCAATTGCAAATTTTGGCTAGGTCTTCATGTAATAGTCATTAAGGGATATCTGTCTCAGCAATGGGCTTGTATATTATTCCCCACAGGACTAAGGAAGCACTATTTACAAGAGCAAGTGAAAAGTGGATTTAAAAAGAAACTAAAGGAACTAACCCTTCTCCTCCTAATAATATGATAAACAAACTCCAGTATGGAAGGAGAGGTGGTCTTATAAGTATGAATGAGTTAGGAAAATAGGGCTAGAGCTCAAGGCCAGGAATACTCCCAAGGGCATTGCTTTATTTGGCAAAAGCCCAGTGATTTTATTATTATTATTTTTAATGACTGTGAGAGCCTTTAGACTAGACATATACTCTCTGGTCACTAGAGACCTCACTACTATTTACTGACTTACACATATTCAATTCTGAAATTTCTATTACTTGTCTCATCCTCAGGACAATCTAGTTAGAGGATATGGACTCTGAAATTTAATGTTGTTAAGAGAAGATGTGTGTGTTTGAGTTTGTGTATGTTGATTTGCACATTGGATTTATGCAAAATCTACTCATTCGAAAACCTAAAAAATAGAGACATTGGCTGGTGCATATGGCTGGCTGAGAAATCTCAAATGGTATTTGCTTGGTCCTCATAAATAGGACGAACTATACGCTGGGACCCAAGAGTACCCAAATCCCTCTCTGTTCTCTGGAATTGGATTGCTGAAGGTAACTACCACTTACTCTTCTACTTGGGCTACCTTACAGCACTACCTAATCCCCAAGTAATTATTTATGACTTGGAAAATTTGGAGCATGGAGAGGAAGCAGTCACCATGACTATAGCAGATTGTTAGAAAAAGAGAGTGGAGAAATCCTACCCAGAAGATAGAGCCGTGCTTCTCAACCTGATGGCACATTAGAATCAACTGGGAAGTTTTTAAAAACTACAATTGCTTTGGCTGCCTCCTCAGAGGTAATTATTTCATTTTCCTAGGTGCAATTCAGGCATCTGTATTAAAAACAAGGAGACAAACAAAAAACTCTCCAGAAAATTCTAATCATCAGCTAGAGTTGAGAACCATTGTGCTTAAAAATGATGACACTTTATAATAAGGTAGAAATTGAGACTGGGAAAGTTCTATAAAAGTGTGCTTCAAGAGTATTTAATTTTGGTGTGCTTTTCCTTGAGTGGGGAAATTGACAAATATGTGGTTTAAATTTTCCTCCTATTTCTAATTCCCTTTAGTCACCCCAGGCTCAGTGCTGATGTGTCCATATAGGTTTGCATATCGGTGTTGGAGGCCTAACTGCAATCTATTCTGCATTACAGCCCATGGGCATCAACAAAACTCCTTTGTCTCTTTGTAGCAAGCTTCTACAAAGAGAACTGTGTCCAGAAGCTCCAGGCAGATCCTAGGAGAATGAGGGGTAGCCCATGGAGGAGCTGGGATTGGCAGGGGCTCTGTATATAATCCTGTAGAGGAAGTGTTTGGTGAAAAATTTAGGAGTGATGTGAGCTTAACCTCTTCCTTCCCAATATATAACAAATTTTGTAACACTTATGAGAGCTTCAACAACATAGCACAATTTCTTTCGGAATGAACATGATATAGAAACAAAAAGAAGGGAAGCAGACTTGGCCCAGTGGATAGGGAGTCCGTCTACCACATGGGAGGTCCGCGGTTCAAACCCCGGGCCTCCTTGACCCGTGTGGAGCTGGCCCATGCGCAGTGCTGATGCACACAAGGAGTGCTGTGCCATGCAGGGGTGTCTCCCGTGTAGGGGAGCCGCATGTGCAAGGAGTGCACCTTATAAGGAGAGCCGCCCAGTGCGAAAGAAGTTCAGCCTGCCCAACTTGCCCAAGAATGGAGCCGCACACACGGAGAGGTGACACAGCAAGATGATGCAACAAAAAAAAACACAGATTCCCATGCCGCTGACAACAACAGAAGTGGACAAAAAGAAGAACATGCAGCAAATGGACACAGAGAACAGACAACTGGGATGGGGGCAGGGGGAAGGGGAGAGAAATAAATAAAAATAAATCTTCAAAAAAAAGTAACAAAAAGAAGACAGGCTTTGTGATTCAGCCATACATTTTCTAATGCCCAATTAATATTTCCTATCAGGAATCTTACTGGCATCACAAATTTAATATATTCAGTAATGAATTAAGTCCTTTCCCATATCTGCTTCTTCAAGCCTCAGCTCCTGGAGACCCATTTCCTTATCTGTAAATAAGTGTTTGAACTAAGGGACCCTCAAAGGTCCCTTTCAGCTCTGAAGATATGATCTGCTGGGAAATCTGAGTTCATTACTAATGACTTCACAATTCGGTACAATTTAGTGCTTTCAAATTATTTAAAATCATTAATTTTTTACAGTTTAAATTATATACTGTTGACATTTTTATCTAACCAAACAAAGCAAATTGGGCATAGCTGTGACTTACTGTAAGGACCACAGAATGAGGAGAAGTGAAGAAGTAAGCTCAGAGGAGAGTTACCATTTCAGGCTTCATTCACTCAGTCCTTGGGACATTGCTGCCCTGTGGAATTCCATGGAGATTGGCAACAGCAAGCTGCATGTGGACCTATACACCACATGCTCCCCTCCTAAACTTTCCACTCCTCTTTATGCATATGAGGACATTTAGAATTTCACCAGACAAAGAAGTTTCTCTGGGGAAACTGTTTTCAGAATGCTTTGTGCAGAAGAAACTAACAATGGTCTCCCAGGAGGAGAGCTCCAGGTGTGTATCGGTGCACAGCAGGCTGGCCTAAGGCCAGGGCTGAGTATGGGGAGAATGAAGAAATAGGGCAGCCCTCAGCCAGCTCTGTGGTGGCGAAGCTCTTGCCATAACCCCTGCTTCTGCTCTCTCTGTGATCAGAGGACCCAAGGGTTTTGTTTGTACTTCAGAACTGGAAATAAACCTTGAATGCATGTCTAATGGTCTACTGAGAAGAGTTTCAGCCCTCTAACACATTTACTTTTTAAACACCTACTTCTGGGATAGGAATCAAAGTAAGAATCAATAGCTTTTAAGTACTAAATTGAATCTTTCCTAGGTAAAGGGCCTCTTGACTACTAGAACATTTTCTCTTCTTCCCTTAAGTTAACCCAAGGGGTATCAGAACAGGTTGTGGTTCCTTTGAGGTGGCTATCAATTTGCTATATTTATGAATTTTCACCCAGATGTTAGAAAAATATTACTATTTCTGCTTTTTAAGAAGCATAAATTATAATTCTTCCTGTTTTTTTAAATCATTGATCCGTAACTGTCTTGAAAAAGTTAGCATTCTGTGGAACATAAAATATTCCAGAACAGAAAAACAATAATATCAATTTATTACTTTACAGTGAGAAATATAACTGTTAAGAAACACAACTACTTCGCAGTTACCTGAGAATCTTTTTTTACAGGCCGCTCATGTGAAGCCAAATTTTTAAAAAGAGTCTTGTTAAGTGTGGAACAAAAACAAGGGGAGGCACTTATACATTTTGAATGCTTAAGGGCATCAGGCTCTTAATGGGATGAAACCTGCCCAACACACTTGAATACTGTGGTTTGCCATGGACCATTTGTGGTTGGCTATGGCCTCCCTCTTCTGCCCTTCTACTTGTTTATGTTTATGTGCCCTCAAGGATCAAAAACCATTTCCTCTCCTTGGTAATATTTATTTCATTCATCCTTTACACACATTTTATCTTTCAAGGAAAAATCTAATTATTTCCAATTTCTCAGACTATAATCTGCTTTTCTCAACTTCTGCTCATATCTTCCTAGTTCTATTTAAAATTTCAATTAGGCAGATAAAATTGTGATAGTTTTATAGCTTATATCTTTAGATTGGATGGACTGTGGAGACACTTTGTGTCTCCCTGAGGAAACCAAATTTCAGCCAATCCTTTCTCTACAAATACCTTCTAATTTTTTAGTGCCTCTCTTATTTATGTTTCTTTTTGTCAAATATGCAATGTGAGATTTTCTCCAGAAGAAATTCTTTCTTCCAAAAATATTCTTAAAAGGACCTTAAAATTTTAATTATAATGTTGAGCATCTCAAAGATCACACCCCTATTGGTAGAAGACTGTAATTTCTGCATACTTCATTGTTCTTATTTCACTAAATTGGGATTATTCATCTCATTGATTAGTACAATGAGAAACTAAGAGTGTGCATTTAATTGTCTGGGCAATGAACTGGTAGTACACAAAGCTTTGTTTTTTTTAATCTGTCACATGCCCTCCATCCTGTAACTAGGGCTGCTTGTTTCCACATTCACGTACTGAATATCCTGCTTCATGATAGCACTTATTACTCTATAGTCCTTACCCTGCTCCTTGACTGTATCTCCTCAAAGACAAAAGCATTATCCATATTCGAATACTCAGTGCCCAGAAATATTTGTTTAAAAGAGAATTAGCTTAAATATTTTATTTTAGTATATTTTTACCTTAAGCTGCAGCTATCCTGCCATTTCTTCTGACCTTCAGAAGAATTTCAGAGATGAACTGATTGATTTTTTAAGATTCTCTTATAGTAACCATGAACTACATTAGAACAAACCCCATTCCCTGGTTCCATAGTCAGTTCTTGTCATTTGATATTTTCTTCAAGAGCTTATATATTCCAGCTATAGAGAGGAATGAATTCATGTATTACTGTAGTTGATCAATGTTAAGCATATCCTTCAATAAAAATGTACGACTATGTTTACTACAATATATTTTTTGAGCAAAATATTTAAGTTGTCACTGAGACTTTATCAAATGCAATTTAAGGTAATTTAAAGCAATTATACTTTTCCCAGAACCATTGGTGAAATCTTCCAAACAACTATTGCTATGATGTAATTTAGATACGATGCTTCTAAGTTATCTACACAATGGCAATGGTGTGTGTGTGTGTGTGTTCATGCGTGTATTTGTCAGGGTTCTCTAGGGAAACAGAATCAACAGGAGATATCTGTCAAAGGTATACAATTTCATAAGAGTTTCTCACATGACCGTGGGGATGCACAATTCCAGGTTCTGTAGGCAGGCTGCAAACCAGGGACCTGATGAAAGACCAATGAAGGTCCTTGATGAGTTTCTGGGAGACGATGGCTGTCCAAAGACAAGTTGGAAAATTCTCTCTGAATGCTGAAATCACTTCCCCTTTTAAGGCATTTAACTGATTTTGTAGAACCACTCATTGCTGACGTCAATCTCCCTGATTGATGTAGATGTAATCAGTTCTCTATGCAATAAGTCACTGGTGACTGAAGTTCATAAATGTTCTTATAATACAATTAGCCCTGTGCTTGCTTGACCAAACAACTGGGTACAATTACCTGGCCGAGTTCACACATTAGCCTAACCATCACAATCCACCCCTTGTCACTCAGCAACCATACTTACTCTCTAAGCAAAAATAATAAGAGACATGCATATATACATATACATTTCCACCTAACAATATTCAACTCTCCTACGTACAACTGGAAATGCATTAATTCCCTACAGAATAAGGTGCAAGTCCTTGGGTAATATTCACTCTTAAACTTGACATGTTTAATTATTATGACATGAAACTAATACAACTTCTCATATGATAGGGGAAAAGGTTGGAAAAGAAAACAAAGAAATTTGTTTTGTGTACAAATACAATCATACTAATAATGAAAAAAGGAAGAAAGATTCATGACTGTCATAGTCCTCATTTCTGTAACTGGTTGATTCAGCTGGCCATGGTTATTTGCCTGGTGGGGTGACCCAAGATTCTGGGCAATTGTTACTTCTGCTTGGATTGGGTTGTTGCAATTTTCTATTGTCTTTAATCACAGGGCATGTCAAGATATCTCTTCTAAAGTGAAGGATAAGCTGTTGCATCTGGCCCCTCCTATGACCAAAACAGAGCCACAACGCTTAGTTGGTCTCTTTGGATTTTGGGGACAACACATTCCTCATTTGGGTGTGCTACTGTGGCCCATTTACCAGGTGACCAGAAAAGCTGCTAGTTCAGATTGGGAACTGGAACAAGAAGAGGCTCTGCTTCAGGTCCAGGCTGCTGTGCAAGCTGCACTATCACTATGCCATATGATCCGGAAGATCCAATGGTGCTGGAAGTTTCTGTGGCGAATAGAGATGCTGTCTGGAGACTTTGGAAGGCTCCAATAGGAGAATCACAATGTATTTCAGAGCAAAGCCCTGCCATCCTCTGCAGATAACTATTCTCCTTTTGAGAAACAGCTTTTGGCCTGCTACTGGGCCTTAGTAGAGACTGAACACTTAACCATGGGCCATCAAGTTACCATGAGAACTGAGGTACCTATCATGAGCTGGGTATTGTCTGACCCACCAAACCACACAGTTGGGCATGCACAGCAGCACTCCATAGTAAAGTGGAAGAGGTATATATGAGATAGGGCTCAAGCAGGTCCTGAAGACACAATTAAGTTCATGAGGAACCCAAATGCCCATGGTCACCACCCCTGCCATGTTACCTTCTCTTTCCCAGCCCACAGGTTTGGCCACTTGGGGAGTCCCTTACAATCAGTTGACTGAGGATGAGAAAACTCAGGCTTGATTTACAGATGGTTCTGCATGATGTGCAGGTATCACCCAAAAGTGGACAGCTGCAACACTGCAAACCCTTTCTGGGACATCCCTGAAGGACAGTGGCAAAGTCAAATCCTCCCAGTGGACAGAACTTTGAGCAGTACACATGGTTGTTCATTTTGCTTGGAAGAAGAAATGGCCAGAGTTGAGTTTGCACACTGATTCATGGGCTGTTGCCAATGGTTTGACTGGATGGTCAGGAACTTGGAAGGAACATAATTGGAAAATTAGTGACAAAGAGGTCTGGGGAAGCTGTATGTAGATAGACCTTTTTGAGTGGGCAAAAAACATGAAAACATTTGTGTACCACATGAATGCTCACCATAGGGTGACCTCAGCAGAGGAAGCTTTTATTAATCGAGTGCATAAGTTGACCTGCTCTGTGGCTAACACTTAGCCTCTTTCCTCAGCCACTCCTATCATTGCCCAATGGGCTCATGAACAAAGTGGTCATGAAGGTAAGGATGGAGCTATGCAAAGGCTCAGCAACATAGATTCCTCTCACCAAGGATGATTTGGCTACAGCCACTGCTGAGTACCCAATCTGCCAGCAGCAGTGACCCACACTCAGTCCCCAATATGGCACCATTCCTCAAGGCGACCAACCTGTTATCTGGTGGCAAGTTGATTACATTGGACCACTTCTACTATGGAAGGGGCAGTGATTTGTTTTAACTGGAATAGACCCATACCCTGGATATGGATATGCATTTCCTGCACGCAGTGCTTCTTCCAAAACTACCATCCATGGACTTACCGAAAGTCTTATCTATCACCATGGCATTCCACACAGCATTGCTTCTGACCAAGGAACCCATTTCGCAGGAAATGAAATGTGGGAATGGGCACATACCCACGGAATTCACTGGACTTACCATGTTCTGCATCACAATGTATACACATAGGAGCTTTTATCTTGTCTGAACATACCCATTTCAAAGTCCCTGTCATAATTTATGAGCTCTAGCTTAGCATTTCCAATTTTGAGTGCTGCTCAAAGTTTTCCACTAAATTCCATTGACTTTCAAATAGATTCTACCCACCCAGAGAACTAAATCTAGGCTCTAACAAAAAAAATTTCCCTCAGGAGATTACCTTTTTTGTCTACTGACAGGTATTTTTTATTTCAATAACATATACTCTTTTTTTTCCAAGTTTATCATTTATCTCCAGAATCACTCAACATACCCTGAACTATAGCCAATTGCCATGCACTTTAAAAACAATAATAATAGCAATAATAGTAATAAGAGGTTATTTACAAAGTGTTTAGCTTTTTGCTGGGAACTGTAGAAGTACTAAGAAGGAAAAGATACTATTCTTATTTTTTCTGGGAGGTTACAATCTGCTTGGGAAGAAACAAATAAACAATTACATAGTTAAGTAAGGCAGTTTGCCTGCAGACTGGTCTACCTGTATCTAAACATATCTGAAAACATATTATTCAGGATGGTCTCAGTTATGCTGTGACAACAAACGACTCCAAAAGCTTAGAGGCTTATATAAATTAGTAGTTATTTCTTGCTCATGTAACATGTCTGACATGCTGGCAGGTAGGCTCTACTCCTTTTAGTTTCACAGATATCTTGACTTATGGAGGCTCCATCTTGACAAATGCTTCCAAAATTGCCTAGGCAGGAAAAAAAGGTAAGGGAGTATTTCACACAAGGTCTGAAACCTCAGAAATGATACCCAGTATGTCTTCTCTCTTTTCTTGGCCACAGCAAGAGTACAGCTCTTCTTAACATCTGAGGGGTGGGAAAATGTAATTCAACAGTTGTCTAGGAGGAAGGAAGAATAATAGTGAGTGAAAATGGTAAAAGGATGAGGGGAAAAAAATGGATGTGGCAGTATTGAAGAAGGGTAAACTCCATAATCAAGTAAGTAAGTAAATCTGCTCAGATGCCAAAGCCACAGGGATGCTAGACATTTCTATCTGCTTTAAAAGAGTAAGGGCTAATGTAAACCCATTCAGGCATTCATCTGTTCAGTTAGCTTATGTAATCTAAGCTATCTTTTTATAAGGAAGCAGTAATTGCTTAGTCATTGCCCATCATTGTAAATTCTTGCTATAAAAAATAACATAATGTGAGCACATTACTACTTATATTAAAAACATGGTAATTTGTGTATAGTGATAATTTTCTGGAAATATACCAATAAGCTAATATTAAAATAATGCATTTTGAAGTGACTGAAATCTAACTAAAATTATCATTTATTAATTGGTTATTAAATAAACTAACTCAAGGCAGTAATTCCATGCTTGTTGTCCTATGGGAAGAGAAAACTGCAAGATCACTTGCGATTGTTATTGCCTCTTCCTGCCTGGCTGCAAAAGAGCAGACATGTGTAACCTGGAAAGAGGTGGAAAATCATATATAGATGAGCATAATTCTACTGCACACAGATATTATGGGCTTAATAAGGAGAGGCTTCTCTGACAAGAGGCATTATCCTAAATAAGAGCAGGATATACTCTGCTTACTCTTTGAAAAGCTCAGCTCACAGCTCATTTTAAACCACATCTAAAATGAAATTCCCTAATCTTCTTTTGACTCCAGACTCTGCTCTATTCCTCAGCTTTTTCATTTATTAAATGAAAGATTTAGAATAAATGATCACAAAATTCTTTACCAATTACTCTATATTGAAGTGTGAAAAAACAGTTCCACCAATTTGACTATACACCCCCACGATTATTTTTGTAACAGCTCAAAACTGCAAGTATAAGGAAAATGCACTGACTGGGTGCCCCACCATAATAAGGTCTCTGTAAATGTATTAAATGAGTGCACAGACAGCTAATACACAGATGCTGATCACTTACAATTGAGGGTTTTTTACGAGGGAGGTTGGCAGAAGGGGTAGCAATATAAACTGACTGCAATTACAGTATTTTAAGGACAAAGTGGATTTTAAATAGCATCCAGTCCAGTTTTTCCATTCTAAAATAAGCAACCTGAAGAACTAAGAAACTGAATTTTTCTGAGGTTATACCAGCTACTCACTAGGTGTGCAGCCCGAGGACAGGGTTCTACTCCACTTCCTGAGGTGAGAACATGATGCACCTTTCTCTGTTCTGGTAGCATTGCACTCCATGCCAACACTAGATGCTTTCCCTGTATGCCCAGCAACTCTCAGTCTTTCTCTTTAATGCTGGATCCTACCTGCAATCAGAATGTACTTTAGAATGTATCTGTGTTCCACAGCATCAATGAACATGGTCATCTTGTTGAACAGTCCTAGTATACATTATTACAGAACACTGAATATGGGATTGTAGGATTGTTTCCATTTGTACATATTGTTCTTATTCCTTCCCATGTAGTTACTCAAAATAATGAAAAACATTTTTCTTCCATCTGATTGACTTTTAAATATTTAATGATGGTATATTTTACTTCCCTTGTCAAATGTTTTATTCCAGGCTAAACTTCCTAAATTCCTTTCAAAATGTTTTATATGACATGTTTTTAGAGACCTTCATTATCTAAATAACATTGTTCTAACTGCTCCCTTTTAAGAAGTTATCTGAGAACTAAGTACCACTTTCCAATGTCATCTGGTAGAAGGACATGCAAGGACATCATCTTCTATCTTCTGAAAACTATGCTGGCTTTGCATCAATTAACGTAAGCCTTATAATTCCTGCTCTTGGTAGTCATGTCCCATTGTAGGCTACAAGAACTGCTCTTACTCTAGTTCTCCTCCACTGCAATCTTACGAAATCTTATGTGAGTTCTTTTAATTATTTTCCACACTTGGAACAACAATAATAAAAAAAAATTCCTAAGAGAAAGAATCCAATTAGCATAGCTAATTGGCATCATTCCTGTTTTTAGATAAGAGCCCTAAGGTCAAGATCCCTAAGGAACAGTAATCAGGAAAATAAGGCAACACTCTCTGAAAATGTGTGGATGAAGAGAAGGGAGGTACAGGGAGATGTTCCCTTATGAGGCAAATATGGGCATGGTAAGCATGTTTTCTTAGCTGGTAGTAGACTCTTGTTGGGTAGCTTCTTCAGGTCACAGCAATCACCACTTTTCTGAGGCACACTACACCCTCTCATCACAGTGATGGGCTCCAAGTTCACAATGGAATTCATTGTAAATATACCCATTTGACTACTGCTCATTAGTCCAGCTGCATATTTTCAACACCAGTATATGGACCCAGCTCCCTTCCCTGAGAATCTAGAATTAATACAAAGAAATTCTCCCTCTAAACAGCTGGGTGTGAAATATCAACTAGAGAGCTAATGGTGGCATGCTTTTTTCCACAAGGTAAAAATAAAGCTGGTCTATCACATCACAGTGAATGAAGAAGATACAATGAGAAAACTAGGATGGGAGCAAGAAGAAAATCTTCATATTATTTCAGCTCCTGGTCCAGTCTGTCTCTGAGAAAATGGCCACACTCTTGGTCCTAGATCACAACAGTTATGCAGCCATATTACTAACTCCCTCTCCCCATTTTTTTCTAGACATATCTCCAGTGAGCCTCTGAGACTTATAAATAAAACAGACTGAGATAGTTTGAGACTTTTGTGGATCCTAGGAAATTATCTTAAACTAATCCATTCTTGTGGGTGTGAAATGGTTGTGGGTGGGGACTTTTGATTGAATTACTTCGGTTAAGGGCCTTTGATTGGATTATTTTGGTGGGGTGTGACCCAGAGTGGGACTTGGTTCTCTTGTTGGAGTCCTTAATAAATTGGATGGATTCAGAGAAATAGACAGAGAGAAAAGACCCAGGAACTCAGAAGGGAACCCACAGAAGCCAAGAGAGAAAGTCACAAGAACAAGAAGCTGAAATCAGTGGAAGCGGGGAGAAATCCACAGAAGGACCACCAGAAGCTGAAAGCACTAGAGTCTGGAGAATAGAGACCAGCAGACTTTCTCACATGCCTTCCCATGTGCCAGTCTTTTGGGAGAGAGAGTGAACCAATGCCTTGATTTGGACATTTTCTCAGCCTCAGAACTCTAAGTTTATAAATTAATAAATCACCATTGTAAAAGCCAATTCCTTTCTGGTATATTGCCTTGGCTACCTTTAGCAAACTGAAACACAGACTTTAACAAAACAGCTTTTCCTGTTTCTGTTTAATTTTGTTTGCCATTCTGAAAAATTAGTACAGGCATCATATCACTGTTTTGCATCTATTCTTGGTATTTCTTTCTATCCATTTCTTATATATATATATATATATATATATATATTTTTTTTTTTTTAATTTTTATCTCAGAAAAGCTTTTGTGCAAGCACTTTTGTCTTATTTTATCCCTCTTTAGAATTATTTGAGCTTGGATGGTTAGTTTCATTCCAAGATCAGAAATTTTACAGATCAGAGGGAGGAGTTATAACTAAGGATTAAGAAATAACAAATAATTATGATTAAAAAATCATTATATAGATACCTTTATGTTATAAAATAGCAAAAGGTTAATTTCAGAAATTGCTGAAACTGGCTGGATTTAAGCTAGACCTGCTATTGTGATGGTGATTCTAAACAGGTTCACCCTTATTTATGGTTACTCTAGACTTATCTCACCCTTGTGTGTACTTACTATTGTGATGGTTATTCAAAACTGAACTTACCTTTATTTATGGTTATTTCAGAACTAGGTTTATCCTTGTTGTATATACTTGCCATTGTGGTGTTAACCACCTTACCCTCCCTTGTTTGAATCCATAAAAACTCCTGCTCCCCTGGTTCAGGGAAGGCAGATTTGAAATACCCTGGTTCCCTCCCTGCCTTCTGCCAACATTAATACATCTGCCTTCTCTCATGACCATCCTAATACTGTGAGCAATTCATCTGCTACAGAAAGAACCCAAAGGGACACCTGCAGGGTTTCTTTCAACATGTGTTTTAAAAATGAGAGTGATTCCATAACTAGAGAATGATAAAGTGCTGATAGTTCTTCTATACTGTAGCAACTTTGTTTTTCTGGTAGGCAAAACCTGCTTGTAACCTACCATTACCTAAATTACTTATACTAGAAAAAAAAAACAACAATTAATCCACACATCAGACTTAATTCCACTTCTGCCAGGAGGTAAGCTATGGTCTTTATTTATAACAAACCCTGAAAAAATTCTCTCCTAACAACATTTCCTTTCCAAAATAACAATATAAAAAGCATATCTGTTGTTAGGTATGAATTATATCCCCCACAAAAGATATTTTCAAGTCTTAATCTGCATCCTGTGGATATGAACTCATTTGCAACAGGAACCCATTTGCAACATCTTTGAAGATGTAATTATTAGTTAAGGTGGAGGCTCATTTTTCAATTGGATCTCTAAAGATCCTATTTAGATGAGGCTAAATTGAGTCAAAAAGGCCTTAGTTCATATGCCTGGAGTCCTTACAAACAAAGGAAATTCAGAGGCAGTGAGTTAGAACAAGCAAGAAGTCAACAGAAGCCAGAAATCAGCGGAAATCAGAACAGACCCAAGGAGAGAGAGATCACATATGACGGAGGATTGCCAGAATGCTACAGACTCTGGCAGAAAGCAAGCCCTGCCAATTCTTTGAGGTTGAACTTCTACCTTTAAAGCCATGGGCCAATAAATTCCTGTTGTTAAAGCCAACCCATTGTGTGGTATTTGTCATAGCAACCCTGGCAGTCTAAAACACTGATTATTTATACAGCACTTCACACTGGCATTTTGTTATTCTCAGATTTTTCTTCTGTGCTTTTACTTTAACAAGGTCTTACCTTTCTCTATGAAAGGTAGACTTGGAATGTGTCCCACTTTCCCTGGAAAGGCTTAAGTTTGTGACATAGGATGATATGATATAACCTATGCACAGCAGAACTGGAAATGAAAGGCATGACATTTTGCTAATTCCTGTTGTCTTTTTCTTTATGCAAAATTGCTACATGTATTTGATCACTGGACACAAGAAGCTTTAAGACAAATTGATTTCCTCTTAGTTAACCCCAAAAGATATATAATTTCTCATCAAATAATGGACTTTAATACTTTAAACCTCATCTGATGAGATGAAAGAGCAAAATCTAGAATTTTTAATCTCCCATGGCCTTTGATGTTTACTAATTAAGAAACCCGGTATTTAGCTAAAGAATTGTTTCATGGGGGACATGTCTTTATTCACTGATGACATGATTTGATTTTCTATGTAAAAGCCCAAAGAATACATGCACAAATACACAAAAACACCTGAAATTAATAAATGAGTGTAGCAAGGACACAAGATACAGGTCAATATACAAAATCTCATTGCTTTCCTATATACTTGAAATGAACGATTGAAATTTGAAGTTTAAAAACAATGCAATTTACATTAGCATAGAAAACAGAGTACTTAGGGATAAATCTTATAAAATTAGCATAGTTGATTATGTAGAAACTATAAAACATTAATGAAAAAAACTAAAGAAAATGTAATTAGAGTTATTTTATGTTCATAAACTCCACATTGTTAAGATGTCAGTTCTTCCATCTTGAATAGGCTCAACATAATCCCAAATAAAATCCTGCAAGCTATTTTTTATATATTGATGAAAATTATTCTAAAATTTATATGGAATGGCAACATAATACTGAAAGAGAAGAACAAAGTTGACTCATATTACACAATATCAGTTCTTGTTACAAAGCTTCATCATTCAAGAGAAATTAATAATGAAGAATAGACACATAGACCAATAGAACAAAATAGGGAGCCCAAAAGCAGACCCACACAAATATAGTCAAGTGACTTTGACAAAGATGCAAAAGCAATCCAATGGAGAAAGGAAAGTCTTTTCAACAAAAAGTGCTAGAAATATTTGACATTTATATACAAAAGAATGAACCTAGATTCAGACGTTACTTCTTACACAAAAATTAAATCAGAATGGACCAAAGGCTTGATTGTAAAGTACAAACCATAAAAGTTCTTGAAGAAAACATTTGAGGAAGTCTATGTGACCTTGGGTAGATTGTGAAGCATTCATACAATGACCAGTGGAATACTATTCAATGACAAAAAGTATTGAGCTAAGAAGCCACCTAACTCATAGACAAATCTTAAATGAAAATTTCTAAATAAAGGAAACCATCCTGAAAATATTATATATTAGATTTGTTACAGATAAGATAATATCATCTGATCATTATCACATCCAAAGTGTACATTGTGCACACATTCTCCATACTGCCCCATTATCAACACAGTACATCTTTGGCATAGATGCAAGAATATTACATTGTGACTGCTAACCACAGTCCATAGGTCACTTCAGTTGTACTTTCCCATGCTTCTCCACATTCCCACCACACTGCAATAGTGATGCACATTTGCTCTAGCTAACCAAGGGCACTCTTGCATCTATACCTTTAGGCACAATTCTCACCCACCTCTTGGTTTACTGTGCTATTCAGTTCCTAGATTATTCTCTAGCATTCTGTCAACTGGCATTCACATCCCTAAACTACCATTTTCATCCACATCCCCATTTATAAACTAGCTATTAATCACTTTGTTACCATCCACTCTATACATTTCCATACTTTTAGAGTAAAGCTAATTAAAACTTTCACATATATTAAATATTAGTAGTCCATCTCAGTCCTCCTCTTACCTCCTTTAAGAATCCACCACCTACCACCAGGTCTTGAAGACATTTTCCTACAATTTCTTGTAGAATCTTTATGGTTCTTGCTTTTATTTTTAGGTTTTTGATCCATTTTGAATTAATTTTTGGATAAGGTGTGAGATTTCCTTTTTTTGACTATGGATAGCCAGTTATTTCAGCACCATTTGTTGAATGGATTGTTCTGCTTGGGCAGGGTGGGTTTGACAGGCTAGTCAAAAATTACTTGACCATACATGTGAGGGTCTGTTTCTGAACCATCAGTTTGGTTCCATTGGTCTATATGTCTGTCCTTATGCCAGTACTATGCTGTTTTTACCACTGTAGCTAGGTAATATGATTTAAGGTCTGGAGATGAGAGTTTGCTTTTCCTTTTTAAGATGTTTCTGGTTATTCAGGACTCCTTACCCTTCCAAATAAATTTGATAATAGTGTATTCAAATTTTTAAAAAGTGCTGGTAGAATTTTTATCAGGATTGCACTGAATCTGTATATTAATTTGAGTAGAATTGACATCAGTGATATTTAGTCTTCTAATCTGTGAGCATGGAATGTTTTTCCAGTTATTTAGGTCTATTTTTATTTCTTTTAACATTGAGTTGCAGTTTTCTGAATACAAGTGCTTTCCATCATTGGTTAGGCTTATTCCTGACTATTTGAGTATTATCTGCCATATTTTATTTTCACTGCCCTTTTGATATTTTAATTATTTCTATTAGTAGAATCTTAATTTCTAGACTCTTTTTCAGACTTCTTTTTCCTTTCTTTTCTTTTCAGACTCTAGCACACCTTTTAGTATTTCCTGAACATTTGGTCTATTGGTTAGAAATTCTCAGTTTCTGTTTATCTGTGAATATTCTAAACTCACCCTCATTTTTGAAAGACAATCTTGCCAACTGGATGTAAGATTCTTGGCTGGAAGTTTTTCTCTTGTAGTATCTTAAATATATCATACCAATGTCTTCTTGCTCCCATGGATTCTGGTGAGAAATCATCACTTAATCTTATTGAGTATCCCTTGTATGTTACGCATTCCTTTTCTCTTGCTGTTCTCAGAATTCTCTCTTGTCTTTGTCATTTGACATTCTGATTAGCATGTATCTCAGAGTTGGTATTCAGATTTTTTTTGGATGGGAGCATGTTGTGCTTCTTGGAATGGCTATCTATGTCCTTCAGTAAGGTAGGGAAATTTTCTACCATTATTTCTTCAAATATTCCTTCTGTCCCTTTTCCCTTCTCTTCTCCTAGAATACCCATGACATGTATGTTTGCTTGTCTTTTGCTGTCATTTAGTTCCCTGAGACCTTGTTCAATTTTTCCATTATTCTTCATCTGTTCTTTTGTGTGATCACTTTTTGAGGCCATTTCTTCAAACTCACCAATCCTTTCTTCTGCCTCCTCGAATCTGCTAGTATATGATTCCAATGTTTTTTAATTTCATTTACTGTGCCTTTCATTCCAATAAGATCTTCTATTTTTCTATGTAGGCTTTCAAATTCTTCTTTGTGCTCATCCAATGTCTTCTTAATATCCTTAATCTCTTTAGCCATCTCATTGAATTTATAAGGAGATTTGTTTCAACATCTATGATTAGTTGTCTCAACTCCATTATGTCATCTGGAGGACTATCTTGTTCCTTTAACTGGGCCATACCTTCCTGTTTCTTGGTGTGGATTGTAAATTTTGTCGGTATCTTGGCATCTGGCTTAATAGAGTATTTATTCTGGGTGCAGTTTCTCTCTTTAGTTAGGGTATTCTTGTTCTTTCTCCCTTGCTGGTTGTGCAGTAGGAACCAAGGATGTAATTGGTGCTATAAGATGTGGAGGCTCAAGCTGCCCTCATTACCCCAGGAACAGATCAAGTTTCTCCCAACTTTCTCCTTTTACAGGGTGGGGACAGAGTCACAACTGTGTGGAATAATTCAAGTCATGCAGGCCTAGACTGTAGTTGCCCAGTGAGACTAATGAAGCTTCACACCCTTTCTCCCCTGCTTGGCACAGGAATGGAGCTACAGATGTGGGCAACAATCTATGCAGTGTGGGTTCAAGATGACCGCAGTTGCCCTGGTACACTTCTGATTATTCAGCCTGTGCTAGTCAAATGTATCTCAGTTACCTGGATAGGCTCGTGCAGGGTCCACCAGCCACCTCCCTGCCAAAGGTATGACTGAAGCTTAGGCTAGGGCTGCAGGCCGATCTGGGTGAAAGAAACTGGTTCCCATTGTGACTATGATTTTTAGTCAGCCTGGCTGCTCCTCGGGGTCAGAGTCAAAATGGTGGCCACTGGCCTCTTTCTGAGTTGGATAGGCTCCGACTCTATCTGTTCCCAGGGCCACACTTCAGCCAGCTGAATTCACCAATTAGTAGCCGAAATTGGCACCCAATAGTTTCTCTCCTCCCCCGTTTTGGAGAAATGGACCCCCAAATTCCAGTCACAAAATAACTCCTTGGGCAGCCTACACCACCAAAGTAGGACAATCTTTGGTCTCCATGGCTTGGATAGTAATTTCCCGGAGAGGTTGGCACAGGTCTCCCCAGTTCCTCCCTGTCGGAGTTGGAGCTGGGGCCTAGGCTAGAGTTGCAGTTTGGCCTGGATGGAAAGAACCTGGTGCCCACCAGCACTGGGATTTTCAGTCCGCCCCACTTTCCCTCATGCCAGGCATGGAGTTAAGATGGCAGCTACTGACCTCTTTCTGACTTGGACAGGTTCAAACTTTAGCTCTTCTTAGGATTATACTTTAGCCCACTGAATTTACTAATCAGTAGCTGAAGTTGGTGCCTAACTGTCTCTTCCTCCCCTGTTTTGGGGAAGTGGAGCTTTCAATTCCAGCTACAGAACTGCTCCTGGGGTGGCTTGTGCTTCCAGTGGAGGATGGGCACCGGCCTCAATGGGAGCGAGCTACTTATGAGTCTTCTCTGCAGATAGGCAGTCTCCCCCATCTAATCCTTCAAGAATGTTGCAGGGTGCTCTTCTGGTCTGCTCCAGATAACTTTGGGTACCTTTACTAACTGCCCTGTAGCAGGAGATGACTCTAGGAGCTCCTTACTCTGCCACCATTTTCCTGTTTACCCGCTATGAATATATTTTGCATGTAGCAGAATATATCATTTGGGAGCCCAGAGTGTAGACTAACATAGACTGAATTGTGTATTCCAGTGTGGACATATTCTTGGTTTTGGTCTGTATTGTGGTGGGTATGAATCCATTGTAAATAAGAGTGCTTCAAGATGTTACTTCAGTTAAGATGTGGCCCAACTGAATCAGGCTGGGCTTTAATCAGATTACTGGGGTCCTTTTTAAGCAGAGTGAAAGTCAGACAGAGGGGAGCCACAGGGAGCATTTGGAAGCTGGAAGTCAATGGAACCCAGACAAGAAAGGAGAAGACTCCTCCATGGGCAATGCCTTGCAACAGAAAAGTCAAGGACTAAGGACTGTTGGTGCCAGCCCCCAACTACAGCTTCTGGGAGAAAGTGTCACCTTGCTGACACCACCATTTAGGACTTCTCCTAGCCTCAAAACCATGAGCAATAAATTTTCATTGTATAAAACAATTGAAACTGTATGGCATTTGTTTAGTTACTAGGAAACTAAAACACCTATCTGATAAATTTAAGAGGATTAAATGGCTTAATATAAGTAAAGATCTTACAGCAGTGACTAGCATATAGTAAGCATTACATGTTAGTTGTTGTTTTGTTCTATTATTATTCTGTGCTCTTTCTGCACCACCATTCTGCCTCTATGGATATATATTCTCCACAACTTTTTCTCTAACGGGATCTATGAACAGGATCTATGTTGTTTCCTCTAGCACAATGTGTCTA
This sequence comes from Dasypus novemcinctus, assembly GCF_030445035.2. NCBI lineage: Eukaryota > Metazoa > Chordata > Mammalia > Cingulata > Dasypodidae > Dasypus > Dasypus novemcinctus. The sequence continues at coordinate 49,392,017 of NC_080683.1, forward strand.
AACTGAGGGCAGTTTTGTTTATCCTGCCCAGTGGCATTTGTCAATGTCTAGAGACCCCTTGGGCTATCACAACTGGGGTGGAGGGATACTACTGGCCTTTAGTGGGCAGAAGCCAGGGATGCTGCTAAACATCCTAACATGCATAGGAAACCTGTCACAACAATAATAATCTAGCCCAAAATGTCCATAGTCCTGAGATTCAGAAGCCCATCCTAGCATCTTCCCAGACTGAAAGATGAGATAAATAAAGCAAACCTAAAGACCTTCCAGTATCTAAGCTTCAAGGACAGTCTGGGTGGGTCTTACATAGCAGGTCATATGTCTTTCATAAATCAGATGATCTAAGGCCTTATCCACACTCCCAGATAAATTAAGTTGGGTTACTTAAACCACATAATGAAAAATAAAGGTAAGACTTTAATACTGTCAAATGCTGAGCATCTTATTAAACCTTCAGAGGGGAAATATTCTGCCTTAAAAAGTATTGGTAAAGAAAAAATTATTTTATGCACCCAATTCTAGACAGAATACAACTGTCTCAGAGGGCACTTAAAAGCTGATTGTAACTAGAATTTACATTAACTTCTTATTAAATCTATATTAACTGACTAAATAAGGGTGCAAATATAATGGAAGGCCTTAGGATAGACAAACTTCTAAACATATAAACTTTTAACTTTAGCTGCTTATAGGGGAAAAAAATAAAAAAGATTCCAATTAGTTAATATTTTATCCACATATAAATATGTATCATATTTTTATTACACATTAAATATTTACTCAGGCATAGGATATTTTGACTACTTCCTTCCTCCTACATTTCTCTTTGAAAATATCTACATCATTCTGTGTTCTTAAATCTCAAAATTTATATACAAGTAAAGACACAAAGCATACTGAAATATATATTTTATTTTTAAGAAAGAAAGCATACTATATTTGAAGTTTTCATTAATATTTTAATGAACAACTTCAGAGATTGATAATTTATGTCTGAAAGTTAGAGTCATATATCTCAACTATTAGCAAAATGATTCTTTGGAGACTTGTGGGAGAAGAAACCTAAGATATACGAAGAGGTTTAAAAATTTTTCAGTCAATTTCTGGAGTACTTTCTGAGCTTGTGAATTTCCTGCCAGACACAAAATGCTATTTCTCTCCAGTTGTCTGCTTCCTACATAAAAATATAAGGTCTTTGAAAGCAGGGACTGTTATCCACTTTGCATCATTGGGTTCTCAGAAACTCACTCAGCTCTGCAGTACATATTTTTGAATAATTAAATGAATATGGGCCTTCTGTTTCTGTCCATGACAGAACATCTTTATCAGACTTTCCTTCCACCCATACATTTGTTTAAAAAGTTGAAAAAAATTAGTTGATGTAAAATGTTAAAAGAACTTTCTGTGGGCCTAGAAAAATTCTGGAATATGCTTTTTGAGAGAAAGAAGCCTACTAGGTGAACCCCATATTTACTCCAGGAGTCTGTCTAATAGCATTGTATGAATTACAGTGTACAGAAATAGGTATCAAGCAGAGAGAGGCAGTCTCAGGAGGGGTAGATACACATGCAGTTCAATACTGCTAAGGCAGCAGAAATGGGAGGCAGATGCTAGAGGAAAGGTATCTTTAGACACAAAGCCCTAAGAATCTGTCACATATACTCCTCCATTCTTTGGCCACCTCTTAAATTGTGCATGCAAAAATTGACTCCAGGAGTCTTCACAAAGAGCAGTTAAAAGGAAGCTGAGAGCCGATTGATATTACAGTTCAATAGTGTTGGAGTGATACTGACATTCAGGCCCAGCCAGAGTGGAGGGACCTTGATGTACGCCCTGGCCATTAAATTAGATTCCAGAAAAAAAAAAACAAAAACATACTTTAGGAATAAAGCCTGTAAGGAAGCACTATGTCCCCAGAAGAGGGAAACAAATACACTTGCCTATTCCAAACTAAAAGCATGCCTCAGTAGGATCAAGAAGATTATCAGGAAATTTAACTGCAAGAAAAAAAAATAAATTCACCACTCTTTAGAGGAAGATAATGTTGAGAGCTATGCTGTCAAGGTGGTCAATTAAGATGAAGAGCCACAACACAATTAAAGTAACAATTATATCTTTATTCACTTACTGGGATACCATAAGCAAGAGGCCAGAAAGAAGGTGAAAGGGCTTCTGATGGTCTATTGCTCCTAAGGAATGACACGGGGGAAGGGTTCAAGTGGATCAGCATTAATGTTGACATATTGGGGAGGGGAATTGTCTCCCTGCCAGTGACTACTGAACAGAAGGCTCCTACCATTTTATGAACCCCAAGACCTTGTTGAGGGATAATGGGATGAGTTAGGAGTATACAAATACTAATAAGTATTGAATCAAAATAGAAAAAAGTATCTACAGATCCTTTATAAGGCCTGGGCAGAGGTGGCGGGAGCATTGCTGAGGGGGTTAGTATAAGGAGGACTCCAAATGCAGGCTTTTGGTCTAGGAATGTAGCTATTCAAAAGGCCATGGCTCACACAAGGGTCCTGAGTCCTTGACTGCTGTTGCCTACAGACTGTGCAGCAGATCTGGTGGGGAAAGGGAAGCTTTTCTGCATGATGCCTGCCAGGTAAAGCTTTTGTACTTGTCCATGATCAAGCCTGAAAAATCCAGCATTTTGGTCTGGCGTGGGATTTCTCAAATAGTATAATATGGGACCTCTGCATTATATCATCCAAATGTACTTCACACATCAAAAATTACTACATTTATTGAAAAACAGGAAAATTTATCTTAAGAAAGAGTTAAAATAGAAAATAGAAGCAAACCCAAAGATAATACTCATATTGTAGTTAGCTAACAAGAATTTCAAAATAACTATGCTTATTATAGGAAGGGAAGCAAAACAATGCAGATAAATTGGATGAATCTATGATAGAGTATTTCAATTGAAAGTTAGAATCCAGAAAAATAACCCAATGACCATTCTGGAGCTACAAAGTAAATATATTAATTGTAAAACTCATATGGTTTTAATAGCAGTCTGGATTAGCAAACTGGAAGAAAGAATATATACAGAGTGAAGCAGACAGAGAAAAAATGAAAAAACCGAAGAGGACTTAATGGATACATAGTCAAAAGATCTTTACACATACAATCCATGTCACAGAAGTCAAGGCAAGAGACAAAAGGAGTTAAATTATACTCAGTTTTGCATTGCAGGGAAGAGTGAAAATACTAATATAAATAGGCTATTTTAACCTAAGGTTGCATTTTGTAATTTCTGTTGTAACCAGTAAATAAACGATGCTAAAAACCATCCCTGAAAGTATTAAAAGAAGAGACAAAAAGGGAAATTTTAAAAAATGTATCAGATTAATACAACAGAACACAGGAAAAGAAAAAAAAGAAAAAGAAAAGTGGCAATTATAAAACAAATATCAGGATTATAGATAAAATCAGTGATATCAGTAATGGCATTAAATGTTAGGGGAAGAAAACAATGATTTCAGACTATACTAAAAAAATAGAATGTGATTATATATAGCTTTCAAAGAAATTAGGAGAAAGAAAATAATATAAATAAGAATAAAGTAATTAAATAGAACACAGGCATTCAATACCAGAACATTTTAAAACTGCAAGTTGCTTTTCTGAAATGATTACCAAAACCATTGAACATCTTACCAAAAAAAAAAAAAAAAAAAGTCAGAGAATATACAAATCATCACTATCAAGAAGGAAAAAAAGTTGCATCCCTGGAGAATCTACAAAATTTTTAAAGATAATGAAGTAATGTTATGAATGATTTTGTACCAATAAATTTGACAACTTGGATGAAATGTACAAATTCCTTTAAAATCACAATTTGCTATATGAACAAAAGAACAGATGTCTATGAGTTAGATGTAATTATTAATACATTAACACTTTATTAAATATTTTGTTAATTGCATTTAATAAAATGGATAGGTATTGAATTTTAAAAATTTTAGTGTTTCTAATAGCTTAAAGAAATCAAATTCATAATTAAAATCATCTGACAGAGAAAACTCCAGGCCTAGATCTCTTCACTGATGAATTCTATCATATTTTTAAAGAAGTAATACAGGTTTTACATATATTGTTTTAGAAATATAAGATTGACACTTACCAACTTGTTGTATGAAGCCAATATAATTCTGATACAAGGACATTACAGAATCACTCATTATCAACCAAGCAAAATCTTTGTCAAACGTTAGCAAAATCAGTCCAGTAATATATATCTAGAAATATATAAAAAGGATAGTACAATTATGTAAGATTTGTTAAACACTACATAATCCATCCGTGTAACTTACCACATAGGATAAAAGATTTTAAAAAAAGCCATTTCATTGATTTGGAGAAAGCATTTACCAGACACCAACATTCATACATAATGAAAGCTCTCAGCAAATTTGTGATATATCAAAATTTCCTCCTTCCAATAAGAGAATTTACTAAAAGATGTACAATATCATACTTAATGGTGAAATATTAAAAGGTATTCCCTTAAATTTGGGCATAAGACAAGGCTGTCTTCCCTCATTACTTCTATTCAATATCATATTTGTAGTCTTAATCTGTTCAATAAGGCAAGAAAAAGTAGTCACAAAGTTTAGAAGGCAAAAAAAGTAACAGTTTTATTTGTGGATAATACAAATACATTCATAGCAATTGTTAACTAATCTACAAAAATGTGAAAAAAAGGATGATGGTATATGAGTGTTGAAATGAAAATGAATTAATTTTTACCATCCAAGAAAAATGAGATGCTAAAATATATTTTCCATTCAGAAAAAGACTTAGGAGATATTAAAATATAAATCCTGTTATTCATATGCTCCCCATCTATCTCTAAAATAAAGCTCAATTTTCTTACAGCAATTTTTGTCAATATATTTTCCCTATAGGGAAAATAATGTATGAAAATTCATCTCACGATTTTCTACAGATATGATTTATGGTAGACATGGTTTGTTGGTCTTTATGTGGCTTGACAATTTGTTTTGCCATGTTGTGTGAAGAGGTGTGAGAGAATCACAATTCTTATTAATTGGAGAGTTAACAAAAATTTCTTTTATTAGCACTAGAGCACTAAACTATTACTCACACTTAAAACTTGCCAGATCATCAAATTTGCTTAAGCATCCAAATGATCCACTCAAAATAATACTTTATTTCATTACTTTCTTTGTGTAAAATGGAAATAAGGTATGTATAACCTGATAGTCAAGGATTCTTAATGAACCTTAATATCCAATCTGCTAGGAAATTAGATGGAAATTCTTCTTTTCACCCAAACAACTTTGTGTTTTCTTCAGTTCCAAAAATGTATTGCATGACAATTGCATATTAATCCTCACAATCTGAAGCAGTAGCAAAAATATTAATTGCCCATATGTTTAAGAACAAAAAGTTAATCTGTCTAAAATGTGACATTTTCTATATAACATTTTCTGTTGCTTATTTAGTAGTGCTTTTCTAAAAAGATAATTTTTCTCTATCAGCTTTTTTATCACCCAGAATGTTTCTCTTCTAATAAAACACTTCATAGCAAACCCAATGGAATTAACAGCAAGTTTAACTAAGCCTTCTCACAGTATTTTTTCCAGCAAATCTTTTTCTTCCCATTCTGTATCCCCCTAATGACTAATCAAATCTCTCTCCTCATTATATATATATATATATACACACACACACATATATATATATATATATTTTTACTTAATCGTTTCCTAAACTATACAAACTAAGAGATCATAGTATTATAATCAGTAGAGTGATTCTAGAGTAAGACTACTTGGATTTGAAACCCAGAATTTACCCTTTTATTGTGATCTTGAACAAGTTGTTTCATTTTTCAGTGCATTCATTTAGTAGTCTGTAACATGAGCATTATAACAGTACTATCTCATAGGAATATTTTGAATACTAAATTATATAATACATGTAAATAAGATAACACATGCAGAGTACTTAGAAAAGAACATGGTATATGACCCATATAAAACATAGAAGTTGAACCTGCCACAGTCCCTATTCAAATTTTAACTCAAAATGGATCAACAAATGAAATAATAGGTAAAACTCTAAAACTATGATAGGAAATCATATAGTTATATCTTCATTATCTCAGATATAGCAATGGATTCTTAATTTGACACCAAATCATTAGCAACAAAAGAAAAACATAGATAAATTGGACTTCATCAAAATTAAAATCACTTGTGCTTCACAGGAAACCAACCAGAAAGTAGAAAGAAAACCACACAATGGGAGAAAATATTTCCAAATTGTATATGATGTAAGGGCTTAATATTAAGAATATATAAAGAATGTATACAATGCAGCTAAAAAAAATACAAACAACCCAATTTTAAAAATGATTAAAGGACCAATATAGACATTTCTCCAAAGACATAAATAGCCAAAAAGCATGTGAAAAGATATTCGCCATCTTTGGTAATCAAGCAAATGCAAATCAAAACCACAATGAAAGAGTATTATGGGAATATTGTGCATGGAATAGGAAGCTCAATCATTCAATCTTTCTGACAGAACAACTATTAAACAGGCAAGAACTATCTGAAACCACTATTTTGAAACTCCAGAAGCTAGTAGAACACTGAAAGGCATTAGGGAAGAATGGGAGGAAGAAGCAGATGAATTATGGTAAAGACCAAAAAATTGTTCTCTCCACAGTGGTTACCAGCACCCATCCTTCACTCTTATAGCAAGCCACTGTGAGGTGTTTCCTGGCTCACTTGTTGGTGATAGAAAGGGACGTAAAAATCCTCTTCCCCTATATGGGGGTCAGCACAGCAGATTGCTGATCATGGCTTTTGATAATGACTTCGGGTCACTGGGGGCCTGGCTCTGAGCATGGCTACTGTTCCAACCTACTTTGGACAAAAGTGGTGGTGGATGGTGGTGGAGGGGACTTGAAGATACTATGCTTCCTAAAGACTGTGGGGAATAGTTAGTTGAAGGGCTGTGTTTACTGGCCAGGTCAATAAAGCTCAGCTTGGGGAGCCATAGAAGTAGTTCCTGGTGCCTTTCCTAATTCCCTTCTGAAGGCATTTTGGAACCAGTCTGTGCCCCCTTTTGTGGGTCCCTAGTCCTGCTTTGGCTGGGAAAGACTGACCTGGGAAAGATCTCTTTGGCATGCTTCCCATCCCAGAATTTACCCCTCAGGTGAAAGAAGCTTGAGACAATGAAAGGAGCATAAGAAACTATAGAGGCAGACAGTCTGGAATAATGTTTCGCTTCTTTAAACACCTGTGGAGGAGGCCTGTCTCCTGGGAAATGGAGCCTTCAAACTCCTGTAAACATGATAACTCAAAAACTAGCACACACAAGCCCAGGACAGGACACAGACCCAGAAAAGATAAGAGAAAACTTAAACACTCTGTATTTTCCTTAGAAAGAACTTCCTGATAGGAGGGCTGAAGCTCAAGATCTCTGCCTTATCACCAGCTGGTTGCAAAATCAAGTAACAGACACCTCAAGAAATAATTCCCAGAGTTAACATTTTAAAATATTAAAACATACATTGTGCAATAAGAATACAAGACAAACAGGAAATTATAGCCCTTCCATAAGAAGTGGATAAAGATCCAGATAATGCCAGTTAAGAAAACCAGAATGTGGACATAGCAAACACAGACTTTTTAAAAAATGATCTTAAAAATGCTTAGGGGATCAGATGTAGCTCAAATGGTTGAGGACCTGTCTCCCATGTACAAGGTCCAAGTTCAATCCCCAGTACTTCCTAAAAACAAACAAACAAACAAACAAAAAAAGTCTCATTAGGGAGCAAATAAAACTCAGTGTTGAGTGCCTGCTTCCCATGTACAAGGTCCTGGGTTCAATCCCTTGTACCTCTTAAAAAAAGTGCTAAAGGAGATGAAGGAAAACACGGAGAAAGAACTAAAGGCTATCTGGAAAACAATGAATGGGTAATATGAGGTTCTTAGTAAAGAGTTAGAAATTTTAAAAAGGAACCAAGAAGAGTTCTGGTATTTGAAACCACAATAACCAAAATGAAATTCCCAGAAGGATTTTAAGAGCAGATTGGAGCTGGTAGAAGAATCAGTGAATTCAAGGCAAGACAACTGAAATTAGTCAGGCTAAGGCGCAGAAAGAAAAAAGAATTATAAAAAGTAAAAATAGTTTAAGACACATATAGGACATCATCAAGTGTACCAATATACATATTATGGAGGTCTCAGAAGGAGAAGAAAGATGAAAGGGGCAGAAAGAATATTCAAAGAAATGACCCAGTACCTCCCAAACGTAGCAAACAATAAGAATATGTACATCCAAAAAGCCCAGAGGACACCAAACAAGATAAACACTGAAAAAAATAAACCCTGGCATATATTGAGGATGCTGTCAAATATAGATGTCAAGGAGAGAGTTTTGAAAGCTGCAAGAGAAAAGCAGCATATACCACCAAGGCAGTCCAAATTAGATTGAGTGCCAATTTCTCATCAGAAGTCATGTAGGCAAGGCAGAGGGTTAAAATACTTAAATTGCTGAAAGAAAACAACTCTTCACCAAGAATTTTAAATCTGGCAAGACTTTCTTTAAAAAATGATGAGAGATCAGGACATTCCCATATAAACAAAAGCTGAGGGAGTTCATTACCATTAGACCTGCCCTACAAGCAATGTGAAAGGAAGTTCATCAGACTAAAAGGAAAGGACAGGAGACAGTGATTCAAAGCAGTATAGAGAAATAAAGACCACTGGTAAATGTAACAATTTATGTAATTATGAAATTCCAGTATTATTGTATTGTATTGCTTGGTATGTTATGACACTTGTTACTCCCTAGAGGTTCTAGAAGGCAAATGTATAAAAAGTAATGATAAATCTATGATTTCAGATGCACAGTGTACAGAGATATAAATGGTAACAAGAATAAAAAAAGGTGGGGGCGTAGAGGAATATAGGGACGGTATATGTGCATACTATTGATATTAGGTTGGTATCAAACCAAACATGATTATTATTTATTTAGTATGTTAAATTTTAACCCTATGGTAACAAGGAAAACAGATGAAAATATACCCACATAGAAATGAGAAGGCACTCAATAGGGTACAACAGAAAATATAAAAGTAGATATTATTGGAAGAATTGAGGGACAAAAAAGGTATAAGACATACAAAGTCTAAATAGAAAAATGCAGAATAAAGTCCTGCATTATCAGTAGTAACAAATTAAATGTCAAAAGGCAGAGATTGGCAGAATATACAAAAAAAAAAACAAACAAACCATGACTCAACTACATACATACTATATGTGAAAGAGTCACCTTATATTCAAAGACACTAGTAGGTTGAAAATAAAAGGATGGAAATATACTATCCAAGTAGTAATCAAAACAGAGCTGAGTTGGCTCTATTACTATCAGATAAAATAGACTTTAAATAAAAAACAGTTATGAGTGAAAAAGGCATTCTTTATTTACTGATAAAAGGGTCAGTTCAATAAGAAAATATAACAATTATAAATATACACAGACTTAACAGCAGAGGCCCAAAATATATGAAGCAAATACTGACATATTTGAAGGGATAAATAGACAGTTCTATATTGACAGTAGGAGATTTACTACTACTTTCAATAACAGATAGATGATCTCATCAGATGATGAATAAGAAAATACAACTTGAACAATATTTTAAACCAACTAGACATAACAGACATCCAACTCTGAGATAGTTCATCCTACTATCAGAAAATACACATTCTTCTTGAATTCACAAACACTATTCTCCAGAGTAGACCATAAACTATGTGACAAAACAAGTCTCAGTAAATTAAAAAATATTGAAATTACACAACATATATTCTCTGACCACAATGGAATAATGCTAGACCTCAGTAGTGAAAGAAATGAAAAAAATCACAAATAAGTGGAAATTAAACGACACATTCTTAAATGACCAATAATTAAAGAGAAAATCATAAAAGAAATTAGTAAACATCTTGAGGTGAATGAAAATGAAAATGCAACATATCAAAACTTTCAGGAGGCAGTGAAAGCAGTGATGAAAGGTTAACGTATAGCAATAAATGCTGACATTAATAAAAAAAGAAAGACTTCAAATCAAACACCTAACCTCAAATCTTGAAGAACTAGAAAAAGAAGAGCAAACTAAACCCCCCAAAAGAAGGATGCCTACCTTACATCACATGCAAAAATCAACTTGAACTGGATAAAAAAGCCCTATAAATAAGTCAGAACCATGAAACTCCTAGAAGGAAAAATAAGGAAGCATCTTCAGGACCTTGAGTTAGTCAATGGTTTCTTAGTATTTATACCCAAAATGTAAGTAACAAAAGAAAAAAAAGAGAGATAAATGTGAACTCATCAAGATTAAAAACATTTGGGACTCAAAGGACTTTATCAACAAAGTAAAAAGAGAATCTACGGAATGAAAGAATATATTTTGAAACCACATGTCTGATAAAAGTTTAATACCCAGAATATATAAAGAAATCTTTCAACTTAAAAAAAAAAGGACAAACAACTCATTTAAAAATGAGCAAAGACTTGAATAGACATCTCTCTAAAGAAGATAAACAAATATCCAAAAAGCACTTGAAAAGATGCTCAATACCATTAAAAACCAGGGAAAGGCAAATCAAAATCATGAGATACTGTTTCACTCCCATTGGAATGACTACTGTTAAACTCTGGGTAATTAAAAGGGTTAGAGATAACATGGAGAAATTGGAAAACTCATTCATTGCTGGTGGCAATGTAAAATGGTGCAACTGTTGTGGTAGAGACTTTGGCAGTTCCTCAGACTGTTAAGTATAGAATTACCATATGACTCACAATCCCGCTACTAAGTATATCCCCAAAAGAATTGAAAGCAGAGACTCAAACAGATATTTGAATACCAGTGTTTATGGTGGCATTATTCACAAAGTCCAAAGATGGAAGCAACCCAAGTGTCCATCAACTGATGAATGGATAACCACAATGTGGTATATACTTACAATGGAACTTTATTCAGCCTTAAAAAGGAATGCAGCTCTGATACACATGACAACATGGATGAACCTTGAAGATATTGTGTTTAGTGAAATAAGTCAGATACAAAAGGACAAATATTGTATGATCGCACTGACACCAAATAATTAGAATAAGCAAGCTCATATTATCAGAATCTAGAATACACGTTTCCAGGAGACAGGGTAGGGATAGAAAATGGGAAGTTAGGGCTTAACATGTACAAAGTTCCTAATTAAAATGATGGAAATATTTTGGTAATGGATGGTGGAGGTGGTAGCACAACTTTGTGAAATGCAATTAACAATACTGAAATACATGTGGTTAAAAGGGGAAATGTTATATTGTATATATGCTAGTAGAATAAAGACTTTTTAAAAGATCTTGGACTGTGCTACTTTAACAGCAAACCCTAAGTTATAGCATGGACTATAACTACTAGTACAAATATAAAATGTGCTTTCATCAATTGTAACAAGTGCACCACGTGATTGGATGATGTTAATAATAGGGTGGTACACAGGAATTCTGTGTTTTATACATGATTTTCCTGTAAACCCACAACTTCTCTAATTTAAAAAAAATCCGCAGTGAGATGATGAGATACCAGTTTATACCCAGTGGTATGGCTATAATAAAAAAGTTGAAAAATCACAGGTGTTGACACGGATGTGCAGAAATGGGAACCCTCAGGCATTGCTAGTAGGAGTATAACATAGTAGAGCCACCGTGGAAAACAATGTGGCAGTTTCTCAAAAATTAATGACAAAGTTTATGACAAAATTATTTGGTATATAACCCAGAGAAATGAGAACATATACCCACACAGAAACTTGTGCATGGATGTTTACAGCAGCACTATTCATAATAGACAAAGGTGACACCCAAATGTCAATCAACAGATGAGTGGACAAACCAGTTGTGGTATATACCTAAAATGGAATATTATTCAGCTATAAGAAGGAATGAAGTACTGATACATGTGACAACTTGGGATGAATTTCTAAAACATTATCCCTAACAAAAGAAGACAGACACAAAAGGTCAAAAACTATGATTCCTTTTTTATGAAAGGGTCATAATAAGCAAATCTAAAAAGACTCAAAGGAGACTAGGGATTTCTAGGGTTTGGAGAAGGAGGAAATGGACAGGGATTACCTAATGGGTATAGGGATGTATTAGTTAGCCAAAGGGGTGCTGATGCAAAATACCAGAAATCTGTTGGCTTTTATAGAGAGTACTTGTTTGGGGTAGAAGTTTATAGTTGCTGGGTCATTAAGCATAAGTTACTTCCCTCACCAAAGTCTATTGCCACATGTTGGGGCAAGACGCTGCTGATGTCTGACAAAAGTTCAAGCTTCTTGGGTTCCCTTCTTCCCGGGGCTCCATTTCTCTCTGGGTTCAGCTACTGTCCTCTCTCCACAAGGCCAGGTATAGACTATCAGGCCAATGGCTCTCTCTCTCCCCAGGGCTCAATTCTCTCCAGGCTCAACTGCTCTATTCCTCTGTGTGCTTATTTCCTGGGCTCCAGCTCAAAACTCCCAACTCTGTCCTTTGCCATGTCTTTTATCTGTGAGTCCACACCCACCAAGGGGCGGGGACTCAACACCTTATTTACATGATCCAATCAAAGTCCTAATCATAATTTAATCATGCCCAGGTACAGACCAGTACAAACATAATCCAATATCTATTTTTGGAATTCATGACTCAATCATATGAAACTGCTACAAGGGTGTTCTTCTAGGGTGATAAAAAAGTTTTGAAGCTTAAGAAATGTTAATGTTGCACAACATTGTGCACTATATTGCCACCAAATTGTACACTTTGAAATGATTCATTTTATGTTACGTGAAGTTCACTTCAACAACAAAAATGTATTGCATTTTTATAAAGTCTTTCCAGATAACATTAAGTAATTGGGTCTGAACCAAGCAGACCTTACCAATATTGCTGTCAGTATCCTGGGGTCCAGTGAAGAGAGACTGTAATGGAGTAAAACTGAAACTGGGACAGTCTCTAGGGTGAGTCTGTTAGTCTCATACTACATGAAAGCATCTGCCTATTTTATTTTCTGAGTTACAACTTAGTCTTTATTATTTTGCTTATATTCATCTCAGAGTGATATGCTTCCCTTTAAAAATTAAAATACATATTAATGTCTATATATTTTCTCCTTATATAATATTAAAAAATCCTTTTAAACACTATTCATGCCATACTTTGCTTCTCTTGTCAGTATCTCTTATTTCAGGCAGTGTTATTTTTCTGCCAAATGAGTTGTATGTTGGCAAAAATGCATTTAAATATTAAATAATTGAATATTAATTTCTTTCAGATATATAAAAAATACAAACAAATAAAAAGCCCAATTTACTTTTCCTTCTTCAGTTAGTACTATCTAATTCACACCCCCTAATCTTCTGATCATGAAAGATTTTATGATTAGATGAAAACAGGATTAACCATTGTATAATTTTAAATACAGTGCTAATGAAAGATGAGCTGTGTTTTAAACCCAATAAATTTTTCCTGTAGTTTTTTTGTTTCTGTAAATGCATGCCATGTGTTTGGCTTTCCAAATGTATATACTGCGGACTATTATGTTGTTATACAACTGGTTTAGGAAGAAGAACATAGTTTTTCGAAATCAGATTTATTTCAACTGGATGCATTTTCCAGTCACTCTGAACTTCATTTTTTTCATCTGAAACATAAAAATTATAAAACACGTTCCTCACCAAGTTTCCCATCCATTCATTTGTTTGTTTACAATTATTTATTAAGGGCCTTCCATAATATCTGATAGTTAATATAATAGAAATGAGCATGTAAAAACTCTAGCATAAAGGAGGCACTAAATAAATGCTAACCTTCTGCTTTCATTTAAATAATATATAATATGCTTATAATTATAGTCATAAACACACATATGTATACATGTGCATGCATTTATAACTACTAAATTATAAATACACCTTCATATATAAAATTAGCAATTATATAATTTTTAAAATTATATAATTTTTAAAATTATGTATTTTATAAAATCATATATTCTATAGTTATAATTTATATGGTTATATATAATTATTTTATAATTATATATGTAATTCTTCTTATATATAATCTAGCACTTACAATTTCTATTGGAAACAAACCATGTCTTGTAATGAAGGGGTACAAGATATGGCTTTGACAAAGTCAAAGCAAAATTTTCAAGTGCATGTAACATTGGTTGGGTGTTAACAAACATTCCACCATGGTGTGGGATGTTGGTGAAAGGGTGTTGTTTGGGAATTCTACACATGTATGTGATTGTTTTGTAAGATTACAAAACTTCTGCAATAAAATATATTTTAAAAAATAATAATAGGATAGGTTTGGGGAAAAATACATGAAATATAAGATAGAATACAATTAGATTTTTTATGATATTCTTTCATAATTTGTAACAAATGTTTCACAACAACGCAAGGTGTTGGTGGTTGGGTGATGCTTGGGACACCTATATGATAACATGCATGTTTGTTTTGCAAGTTCACAACTTTTACTATGCGCTTATTGTTTATGTATGTTCAAGTATGACTAATACACTTCAAAAAAACAATAAAACCCCACACATCTACAGAAGTGTTCATCTTAGTGATATGGTAAAGAAAAACTTTTCATGAAAAAGATATATCTTCCTCCTTTCTCTACTCTGAAACTAATTAAATTATTAAACTAACTAAGAACTTTGTGTTGCAGAATGCAGAAGTATGTTAAGAGGGGCGAAAGTCTTCCCCTAATGATAAATTTAGCAAGTTTATGCAATTCCTCATCAAAATGTCATGTTAATTGGTCTAGGCCTAGTTTAGAAGCAGACAGGGCATAAAAGTTAACCAAACTTCTGGAAAAGAGACTAAGTTTGCAGAAGAGGCACACAGCCCACCCCATCACACATCTACTCATCTACTGTCCTCTGCCCCCTCACCGGCAACACTCATGGACTTGGGAACAAAACAGATTTAAATTAAAGCACGATATGACCTGTTTTAATCATATTTTAGAAATATCAAGTTATTATTGTACATATGAATCACTCCAATTTTAATACATAGTTTTAAATGAACTTTAATAAGATAAGTAATTTGAATATTTTAATTTCACAGTCCCTAAATACTTGCATATTTTAATATTTTTTTAAAAGGAAGAGGACTTAGGTTTCTACATCTGCTCACCTAGAAACTGTTTCAATTATTTCCATGAGTGATATTTCAAAGTTCCCTATGCATATGAGATGAAAGAGAAGTATGTACCAAGGAAGAAACAGACATTTAAAGTTTGTTTACTTCTGCAAAACATAGCAAGCTATAACAAAGAGACACTATTGGAGAACAGTCCAAACAGGAGTGTAGACTTGCATCAGACAGATCTAGCTTAAATTCTGGCTCTCAAACTTGTTAATTGTGACTTAATATCTGTGCCTGTGGGAAATTCAGGTAATGCTTCTAAGTCTCAATTTTCTCATCTATAAAATTGGGGTAATTATTTCTACTTCATTGAATTATTACTAAAGACTGCTAGCACCATTGTATGAAAAGTACCAAGCAGGTTGTCTGGAAAATAATATTTTATGAGCAAATTCTCGTTCTCTTCCTTTTGGTTTCATGGTGGTGTTAGCATTACACTCAAAGCTCTTTATTTCATATAAATCATTGATTTTTTTACTTCTCCTGGTTTACCAAACAAAACATCAGTTTCTATCCCAGGAGTACTGAGACTATCCACAGTTGAGGGCAAGAAAAATCTTGCTATGAGAAAGTAAGGTGTTGTGTGTGTGTGCATGTAATGAGCATTGTCAATAAGAGAAGGATCACTTAGAGAGCAGCAAGAACAAAGAAACAAGAGTCTGAAAGATTCCTGTAATTATGATATTAATTAGAGAAAACCAGTCATAATCGATCTGGTTTTTGATGCCTGATTTGATGTCCAAGAGTTGCTACAATTATATTAGAATTTTCAAAGCCTATGTACACTTTGTTTCTGAATATTAAAAAGAAAAAACTCATGCTCATCAAATTACTTAGGTACGTATACATGCATATTTGTGTGTGTTTGTGTAGAGAAACATTAGCATGCAAATTAGAATAACAGTGATAAACTACCTTTCATGGATTTAATTGGCAAAAACAGAAAAAAGCAATAATTTGTGTCTGCATGGATATGGTGAGATATGACTTGCTGTTCCATACTGATAGCAGTGTAGACTGGCACAAAATAGGTGGAAAGAAATTTGACAACATATGTGAATACTTTTTTTGAATTTTAATATTCTGACACTTTAATACATTAATCCCACTTCTGCTAATGTCTCGCTAAGGAATAATAAGATGTGTCAAAATTTTATGAGCAAGGATATTTAACTGCTACAGTAGTCAACCCCTTAACTAAAAACCAGCCTCCCAGGGTTATTTTTCATGACAGGTCCCATTAGCGAGGAAAAAATTCTGGGAGTAGAATCACAATCAAGCAGGACATGAAAAACAGAGACAAGGGAAAGCAAAGATGTAAACCAAGGTGGTTAAGTGTTATAGAGTCAGAATATATCAGAAAATAAGTTACCATACATTTGAGCAATACGTTAAAACAACAAAAGTGATAGTCATGTGAAGTTATTAAAGATTTCCAGAAACATGCTTCATAGCAAAAATTAAGAAAATCTAATTTTACATATGAACAATAGAAAATTATTAAAAGAAAAATAAGGAATAACAACTCTAAAGACAATGAAAACATGCTATAAAGATATGTCCACAATATATGCTTAAAAACATTAAGAAAATATGACAGTTAAGAATGAACAAAGTAAATAAAGAATAGAAAAATTCAGAAGTGAAGAATTAGTACTCAGGAAACAAAAGTAAACCAAGAAAGATTTCTTCTCAGACACGCAGTGGTTATCTCTGCTGTACGTTTTGATGCCAAAACTCTAAGAGATGATCCTGCTGAGCAGCAAAGTCAAAGAGGGGCTCATGGTGAAGGCTTGGGGCTTGCCCTGACTGTGCTCTGCAGATGAGGTGCAGCAGTTTCATTCTCAGTGCAAAATTCAAAATGGGTCTCAAGGTATTTGTTTCATCGACACTAGGGAAGGCAGACCAAGTGACAAGGCTTTTGTTGATCTTGAATCAGAAGATGAAGTCAAATTGGTGCTGATCAAAGGCAGAGAAATTATGGGGCACAGATATGTTGAAGTAGTCATGTCAAGCAATGTTTTAAAGGTTTGGGTATTGAGGGATACTGGTCCAAATAGTCCTGACACGGCCTATGGACAATGACGGCTTTGTACATCTTAGCATCTTAGAGGACTCCCCTTTGGATGTAGCAAGAAAGAAATTGTTCAGTTCTTCTCAGGGTTGGAAATCATGTCAAATGGGATAACACTGTCGGTTGACTTTCAGGAGAGGAGTTCATGCAGTTTGCCTCACCAGAAATGCCTGAAAAGGCTCTAAAGAAGCACAAGGAAAGAATAGCTCAAGTATATCGAAATCTGTAAGAGCGCTCGAGATAAAGTTAGAACTCTCTATGATCCGCCAAGAAAGCTGATGGTCATGCAGTCCCTATGACAGACCTGGACCTGGCAGAGAATATAACAATGTTGGCAGGGGAGCTGCCTTTGGAAGGATGAGATGTGGTTCTTATGGTGGAGGCTATGATGATTATAAAGGCTTCAATGATGGCTATGGATTTGGGTCTGATAGATTTGGAAGAGGCCTCAATTATTGTTTTTCAGGAATGTCTGATCACAGATATGGGGATGGTAGCTTTACTTTCCAGAGCACAACAGGACACTGTGTACACACATGGGGATTATTGTACAAAGCTACTGAGAATGACATTTACTTTTTTTTTTTTTTCACTGCTCGATCTTGTGAGATTACACATTTAAATTGGTCCTGATGTCAGAGTTACTGGTGAGGCAGATATTGAGTTTGCTACTCTCAAAGATGCTGAAGCAGCTATGTCAAAAGACAAAGCAAACAGGCGATACAGATATATGGAGGTCTTCTTGAACTTTACAGCAGGAGCAAGCAGTGGTACTTACGGGAGCCAAATGCTAAGAGGTATGGGTTGTCAAACCAGTCCAGTTACAGTGGCCCAGCTAGCCAGCAGCTGACTGGTGGTTATGGAGGTGGCTATGGTGGTCAGGGCAGCATGAGTGGATATGACCAAGTTTTACAGGAAAACTCCAGTCATTATCAAACATTTCATAGGTGGCCAAGGAACAATGAACAGCAGCAGCTACCACAGCAGAAGCCCTGCTTCTATGGGAGTGAATGAAATGGGAGGGATATCTAGCATGTTTAGTATGAGTGTAAATGGGAAATGTAATTGATCCCTGTCACTGACTCTTGGTCAACATTTTTAAGGAAAAAAAAAAAAACAAAACTTAAGTGTAACAGTTTTTCAAAACATAAGCTTGTGATTTATGCTTTTTCTAAGTGGAAATCAGGATTGTTTTAAAATAAATCTTAAAGGAAAAGAGATTTATTTTTAAAAAATAAAAAATAAAGACTTCAGGTTCAGTATTTTTTAACACAAACATTCATCTAAGATGTAAAAATGAAGTTTGGGTTAACTATAAAAGTTGAACAATTTTCCACTTTTTTCAACTTAGTTTTATTATAAGATGTACTTAAGCAGTAAGCATATTTAGTTTAAAGCAGGTCAATTATGTTAAGTGTTGCTCTTATACCTACCACATGACATAGAGCACTATGTGGATGCATGTTTGAAAGACATGCTTTTTTTTGCAAAACAAAATATAGGAGCTGTATCTACAGTTAAAAGTGAAACATTTGGCAGGTTTGTTAATTCTAGTTTCATTTAATAACCTGTAAGGTATGTAAGTTTAAAATTGAGACACAATACAATACTTCAGGATTTTTTTTGTCTTGGTATTTGTATGAAATTCTGAGGCCTTGATTCAAATCTTTCATTGTATTGTGATTTCCTTTTAGATAACTGTGCTAAGTGAAAGTTGTCAAATCTTCCTTTTAAAAACTGCAGAAAAAAAGAAGGAAACCTATAAAAATCATTCTGGAATAAAAATCATATTGAAAAAATCAATTCTATACTAGAAAGTCTACAAGAGTAAAAAGCCATAATCCCTTAAGAGAGCTGGAAGGTGAAAAAGTAAATTTTTTAAAAAATAAAAAACTGTAAAAGAGATACTTTTTAAAAAATGTGGCAAATACTGAAGCGAAGTAATAAAGATCCAATGTAAAAATAATAGGAATCCCTGGAGGCAAAAAAGCAAAGCAAGGTAAACAAAACATGTACTATAAGCAATAAGTTCAGAAAATTTCCCCGAAATCGCAATAAATAAAAAGACTTAAAACTACCTATTTAAAGAGTTCACCAATCATGAGAATACTGTCTCAGTATCACCCATACAATATACATTCTAATAAAATTACTAGAATTTAAAGAAATAGGAAAAATAATTTTTGTATCTAGAAAACACAGCACATGAAAAAGCACATTAGATTATTCTAAGAATTCAACCTTCAGACAAAGCAAGAAGAAAATGGAAAAAGATATTTAGGTAGTCAAGAAAATATTTCATAATGGTTTTATATCCAGCAAAACTGACTTTCAAGTCCAAAGAGCTCAGAGAAGCTTTAATCAATATGCAAAGAACTCCATAAATATTGTTCCCATGAACATTTCCTGAGATCTGTACTGGAAATGACCATCAGACAACCAAGATGACTGAAGAGACACTGTTGTAAAGACTGATGGCAAGCATTAAATATATAGTTGCATGTAGAAATAAGACTAAATGAGGGGTAAGAGTGAGAGTAATGCCTATTATACTATTATACAGTCTAACAATTTGTTTACAAATGGGGAGTGGTATATAATGGAGAGAAATAAATTAAAAATTAATATGTTCAATAGCTGTATGCTCAGTAATATTATTACTTTTATTCTGAGATGATTTCGCATGTAACATAGAATGAAATAAATGAGCAAACATGATATATTTAAATTTTATTATCCTCATGTCTCTTAGAATCAGGGGATAATAATATAACAGAAAACGCATCAAATGAATGTTCTGTAGTCGATATTAAATTAGAACTATCAATATAAACTTATGGTATCTATCTTAGGTGAATTAAACCATAATGAGATACTTAGGTAAATTAAACCATAATGAGATAAAATTAAACCAAAAATGGTTAAATTTTAAAAAACAACTAATTAATTTAAAAGAATTCTGACTATAATAAGTATTGGAGATGAAGGGGGACCAAATGGAACACTAGTACACTTCCAGTAGGATTGCAAATCGATACAACTACTTGGAAAAAATCCTGTTTGGCAGTATCTATGAATGCTGAACACATGTCATATGCTATGGTCCATCAGTTTTACTGATTGTATATGCACAACAGAATTACATACATACATTTTTCACCAAAATGTATTCATTTTAGCACTGTTGATTTTTTTTTAAAATCTGGAAACAATTAAAATGTCAATCAAACATAGAATAATAAATAAATTTAATATATTTAATATATCAAGAAATACCACATAGCAATACATTTAAGTGAATTATTGCTATACACAATTACATGGATGGATTAACAATTATTTGGATGGATTATACATTCATAATATTGAGTGAATGAAGTCAGACACATGCAAAAATACTGTTTTGATTTAATTTATTTCAAACTTAAAAATAGACAAAACTAAACTATAGTGTTAAAAGTTGGGTAATGATTAGCATTATGGAAGAGGAGTTAGTAATTGAGCAGAGCCTATAGAAGAATCTCCAGTTAAACAGTGCTATAATTCTTGCAAAGTAAGGAAACTATATAGGTATGTTATCTTCATAAACTAATTCATCATGCTGCAAAGTTAATTTTTAAAATTTTTCTGCATGTATGCTATAATAGATAATTGGTGTCCTGACAAATTACACATCCCCTTACTACTGGGAATGTCTGCTACTGACAGCTAACAGCTGAGAGCATTGTCACTGGCCACAGGGAGCTTCCTTTTCCAAGATTATATTTTCTCCAAGGGAAAGACTACACCCAATGGCTGGCTGATGCAAGGATACAAACCCCTAGTCCCTGATCTCAAACTGAGTCAAGTCTGCAGGGCTATCTCAGCATCAGAGTTCCACTTTAACTACATTGTGGATTGGCTTCTCATTCTGCCCACAAGAACCAGGACAGTATGAGTGATCCTGAAAGTGATGGATCAAGGATAAACGATCATAAAGTTAGATAATGGTGACTTTCATGATATAGCAGCACTGTTCCATTATACATGATTTAACCCATTGGTAAGGACACTACAAAATAGTGCCAATAAGCTGAAGGGATGACTCTTGCAAAGTTTCAAAAACTAATGGCCCGCATAACTAAAATAAAAATGCCAGAACTGTGTGGCAGATAGAAAAGGAAGTTACAATATAGCTAAGAGAAGTGGGCAAGCTATAATGATATATTATTTAGGACCAGAAAAAAAAAATCTCTTTTCCAAGTAAGAGCCAGAAGCAACAGGCCATACACTAAAGCAATAAGGATTGTGCTAGTGAGAAAGGCATTGAAATCACTATGAAGCTCAGTATGGCTCTCATGTGTAGACTAGGGATGATGGTAGGAGATTCCATGACAGAACTGGTCTTCTTAACAGCAATAATGATAAAAATATACTGAAATAAGTGTCCAGACAGTGACACTTAATTATCAAATAAGGTGGATACAGTTATCACAATAAGCAGCAAGGTTAAAGGCAGAGGAGACCCTATCAATAGAGAGATAAGAAGATGGTTAATAGAACACACTGTTTCCAGAAGCAACTTAGATGGAAAGCCATTAAGGGTGTTGCTTAATTTATACAGTCTAAAGAAATCAAGGATAGATGACCAGGAGGCTAAAAAACCACCATGCCACTAAAACGTTGGTATCGTTTTCCCAGTTTCCAGATCTAATCAAATTTTCAGATCCAGAACCCACTGACTGAGGGGAGTGACGGTCACTGTGAGGAAGAACTGAGCAACACCACAGAGTGTATTAAGAAGTAATCTCTTCAAAAACAGTTGGGAGGTCATCAGAGGGGTCGCACTTATGCACATTCCAGCAGGATCCCAGAGACAGTCAAAGTAGATGCAACCCCAGGTACTGGTGCTCCTGAGGGCTACGGAGACACACAGGTTCTATGGTCATTGCAGATGGCTCTGGAGTTCAGTGCCTTGCCACTGGGCCCTATTTTGGAATTTGTGTTCCTGAGTGTAATGGAGTTGGACTCAGATGTGACCTTTCTACACATGCCTCTTCTTTCACTTTTACTGACACTGTGGTTGGCACTGGAGTTGGTATATACTCAGGAGACCTGAATCTCTGGACTGGCCTTGTGCCAGCTGGGCCCTGAACCCCAACAGAGTTGCAATTCCTACTCTCTGTTTCACTGGACTTACCCAGGTCAGCTAACAAGGAGGCGAAGATGGTCAACCACCACACCAGGGAACCTAGGGTGCCTACAACTGCAAACAAGAAAATCGCATCCATCAACCATGTGGGATCTAAGCTCCTTCTCGATTTAGGGGTGGAGTGGACATCACCATCCCAGGGTCCACAGGATGGAGGAATAAAATATGGATTAAAGTGGACTTATTGGTATTCTACTAAACAACTACTGTGACTCTAGCAATGGAAGAAACTGTATCATTGGTGTGGAGACTTTGGCCACGGTAGTTGCTGAAGGCAGGGAGAGGGAAGAATAGACATGATATAGGGGCATTTTCGGGACTTGGAGTTGTCCTAAATGATATTACAAGGACAGATGCTGGCCATTATATATCCTACCATAACCCACTGAAAGTACTGGAGGAGAGTGTAAACTACAATGTAAACTATAATCCATGCAGTGCAGCAATCCTTCAAAATGTATTCAACAAATGCAATGAATGTCCCACAATGATGAAAGAGGTTGTTATGTGGGAGGAGTGGAGGTGGGGTGGAGTGTGGGGTATATGGGAACCTCTTATATTTTTTAATGTAACATTTTTTGTGATCTATGTATTTTTTAAAAAGGCAATTAAAGAAACAATGAAATTTTTAAAATTTTTAAAAAAGAAGTAATCTCTTCAGTTACTTCTCCAGTCCTTCCCCAAATGGACTAATAATCATGTAATTGAGTAAACACTTACAGAGGATTAGAGAATAAACACCTTTTGAAGATTATTGAACATGAGTCTGAATTGACATTAATACCCAGGGACAAAGCACCAACCATGTTGGAATACAGTTAAGTTCTGGAGTGTATCTAGCTTACTGTGGAAACAATGGGCCTATGAACTCACTTCGTGGTCATATCTCTGGTCTCTGAATATACAATTGGAGTGGATACATTTGGAATTTGATAGAATCCTAACATTTATCCCTTAGCCTGTATGGTAAGATTTATTATAGTGGGGAAGTCATATTAGAAGCCTCTGAATTTATCTTCCCACCCATCAAATATAGTAAAATTTTAAAAGCACACATTTTGGATGGAATGAATGAGTTAGTATCTCTCTCAAATATTTAAAGATGACAGTGTGGTAGTGTCTTCCATATCCTCACTTATTTCAACAGTAAGGCCCCTACAAAAATTGGATAGACTATGATGGATAGCAGTAAATAGATACAAACTTTACCAAGCAGTGGCCATTCAGAGATATTTTCTCACCAAAGTCAGTTACTGGTAATCCTAGTGTCCTGTCACATGGGGAAGCAAGGTGACAGTCCATCCCTGCTGAGGTCCCTGCTTTCCCCTCCAGAATCTACATTCTCCCAGAATTTAGCTGTAGGCAACCAGGCATAGGGCTTGTCTCTTTCTTCTCTTAGTCTCTGGGGCTTCTCTGTCTTTTTGCAGCTGTAGGAGAACCTGGAGTCCTCTCTACCCCATGGATGGGTCAAAAGAGCAGAGCTCCCTTTTCCTGTGTGTCTCACACTGTGTCTCCATTTATATAAGACCCAGAAAGAGGGCAGAGACTCAACTCAAGTCACACCTCACTGACAGAGTCCAATCAAAAGGGTCTTGCACCCACAGGAATGGATTAGTTAAAAAATATAATCCTTCTCCTTTTGGAATTCACCAAATTCAAACTGTCATGCATACTATTCTGGGAACGTTGTTTTCTTATATGAGTGAAATGAGAATATTTTGGTGGAGCAATGTATTTTAAAAGGGGATCATTCTAGCTACTTCATGGCTCAACAGTGGGCCAGAATGGAAGCAGAAGACTAGGTCAGATGCTACTGCAATGGTCCCATGTAGAGATGAGGGTGGCAGGAGAGATGGTGAGTAGGAGTTAACTCTTGGATCTATTTTGAAAGTTGAGAAACAGGCTTCTTTCCAGAGAATTAGTTGTGCACTGTGACAGAGAGAGAATTCAAGTGTGACTTCAAGATTTTTTTGCACTGAGTATGGAATGATTCTTAACTGAGGTGGGGTAGACTATGGAAGAAGCAAGTTTAGGGAAGGGAAAAAGATTAAGAGTTTAACTTTGGACACATTAAACTTGAGATGCTTATTAAGCAGGTTAAGTGAAGATGTCGAGGAGTCAGTTGGGTAAGTAAGTGTACAATCTGATATACAAGTTTAGGCTGGAGATACAAAATTGGGTGTCAGCAGTACATTCAGCCTACAGATGTGTTTGGGAATTGGAAAGCAGGAGACAAGAAAATCACCAAGCCCTGAAAATAGTTTTTCAGCTACAAACTAGGAAAAATAATTCTGCGGCTAATCTCAGCATAGAAAAACACTACAGAATTTTTCATCTACTTTAAAATATACTTAACACTCATTATAAACAGAACAATATGTAATTGTTAAAAATAACAATGTGTCTTCATACACATTGAATATATTCAGAGCAGTACTTGAAAGAAATAACCCTATGGGACATTAAATAGACATAAGGTTTTGAGAAAATATCTAGGATTAATATAACAGTTCGATAGGGAATGAAAGGAATTCATAATTATGATACAGCATGCACAAGTTTCTGGGAATGATTTGGAAACCATTTGGCAATCTGATTCATAAGCTTTAAAATATTGTTACCCTTGCAAAGTAAATCGTCTGCTGAGAAAGTAATATAAAATAAAATTCCAAAAAACAGACAAACTTTACATACAAAACTAGATTTATTAGAATAGAATTTGGAAATAACCCAAGTGTTGGGCCAAATATTTTGAGTAATTGTGGTGACAAAAGTTCAATCTGTCCATTGTGTCATTGCATATTGGTGTAAGGATTCTTGCACTCAAAGCTAAAAGGAGTCCTGAACCTGCATGGTAGAGCTAAGAGCTATGTGGGAATCTGACTCCAAATTGACAGAGCAGGTAGTTCAGACTGGTCATAGACTCAGAAAGCCAAAAGTAGATATGAGAAGCTGAAATATGGAAAGCTGAAACATGGAAAGAAAAATAATGCAAGAATTAAACAAGGAGAGCAAGCAGCAGGAAACTGAGACTAAGTGTACAGGTCATGCCAAATTGCCCTGACCAAGAGTTGTTGACTCTTGGTTGGTCTAATGAGTCTTTGGAAACGGGAAACCTGTGTTTATGTCAGGAATAAGCTAAATACTCTCCAACAATAAAAGATGGTCAAAGTAATTCCAGTGTCCTGATGAAGTGGGAAACCATGCTGGTAAACAACTGGTGTTTAGTTAATTGCAGCATTATTAAAAACATTAAAATTTGAAAACAATCTTAATATCTCAATACACATCAATAGAGGAATGGTTAAATTTTTGGCATATTCACACTTAGGAACACTGTAATATTTAAAAGGATAAATTGGATCTAAATGTACTTACATGCAAGGATTACCAAGACATGTTAGATTTTTTAAAAGCAGCTGAACAGATTTTTTATTATAGATAAATGTACATGGAAATATTTTCCTATATGTATATATATAAAGAATGTCTTAAAATAATCATAACAGAAACAATAAAGTAAAAGTGGTCAAAGGGTGGGGAATAGGTGAGCAGTGAAGTGGTAAGTGAAGGAACTATAGAATTTTATTCAATTCTCCTTGGAATATTAAATTTTATAATAACATATTCATTTATAACAAGTATAATGAAAATAAAAGATTTCATTTTTTATTTTAGAAGCATAACATTACAAATTCTTGTTACATTGCTAGTTTTCAAAACATATTGTAAAATACATAATTCAATATATACATAGAAGTGAAAAGAGAACACTGAAAATGCTCAGTAACTGTCTTTGAGGGGTATGCTCTTCAAATATTTTTCTACCTACCTATTTTCCTGGATTTTGCATTTTTATGATGAGTATTATAATAACACATAAATTGAAATGGGTATATTTTCTGTCTCAGTGTTAACCGATGCCAAAAATTCCCTTTCCCAGTCCTGGACTACCTATACAGGATGTGCTAAGGAATTATGAAATGCCATAATTAACCCACTTCCCATATTGAGGGAATAACATAACTGAAATAAAGCAGTGTTTCCTAAACTTTAATATGCATACAAATCACCTGGTAATCTTGTTAAAATGCAGTAGGACTGAAGGGAGAACTGAGATTCTAAATGGTTCACAAGCATTCAGATTAAGCTGAGGCTCCACAGACCATACCTTAAATCCCAAGAGTCAAAGGAATGTTTTGCAATAGCTTTTGGTTTGTTTTTTGGGGAATGGGAAGAGAATACTTCCCCACAACTTTAAGCAGAGTGATAAGGTAGCTACTGAGAGAGCATGACCAAAGTCATCCAAGGTTAAGAGACAAAAGCATATTAGGAAGATTTTATTGAAATACTTTTTACCTCATCTAGACAATTTTTAAGTTGTGCATTCAAGGAGAATTAGAAAAAAAAAACAGTAAAAGTAACTATTAGAAAAATGTTTGGAATATCCTCCCACTTTAATTTATCCCATTTACCTTTGTCCTCTTCTTTTTCCAGGGCAAGAGAAGTCACCAGCAGCCATTTGATTTTATAACCCACCATTTTGTCTATAGCTACTTGAACAAAGATTGGACACTTGATCCAAAATTGTTCTCTCCCATGGGGATTTCGAATTACGATGGTGAGCAAGAGAATGAAAATGAGAGAAAGAGGGTTCTGTAACATGTAAACTTGATGACACTCATACATCACTAAATATATGAAGGAAGCCCATCTGAAAAGATGGACAACAACCCATAGGCACAGATTAAACAGAGAGGAAAGTTGGAGATAGAGAAAGTACGTGATTTAGTTTCTCCATGGTTAGGCCTTTCTCAACCAGAGCTGTGTTTTAGCTTAAGATGCACAAGTTTATTTATATTAATTACAATCAAAAATAGTCATAGCTAATGCATACAACTAATGGATTAAATGGAATTAAGGGAAATTTAAATTCATTAAACGGTATGTGACCTCTACATTTTTTAAAGAAAATCTTGTTTCAAGATTATAATACTGGTCAGTGAGCAGGCCTATACTTAAAAGTAGTATAGAACAACCCCAGTTTACAGAAATATCCTCTTTCCCCCTGTCCCATTGTTCAGTCTCTGAAATACATTGTTTAGTTTGAGAAGGAAACAGTTGCCATTGGAGCCTGCATGGCTCCTTTCTCTTGGCTTTTGAGGACCTTTAAAGTCAGCTTAATCTCTCTGCATTTAACTTCTAAGTCCTATATATCATTGACTTCATCCACTTCTCTTCATTTCTCCTGTTTCTACATAGTCCAAGATACTTCAGTCCATTTTCATTGCTTTCTCACCTGCTAAGTCCCTCAGCAGATCCCCACTATTCTCAGTAAAAAGTGAAAAGTACTACCATCAAGACTGGGCATGACAGTAAACAAAGCCTCAACATTGATGCTCATTAGGGCTCTAAAGATATCTGGACACTGTAGGCAAAGCTATAGGCACACAAACCCAGGAATTTGGCAGCCCGTTGGTGGGTCTTGAACCTAGGAATATATGATAACCTATTTCCCCAATGTAACAGAGTTAGACAAGCTTATAAATTCTCTACTCATGATTTTTCTACCCCTTTTATTTGAACCTGTAATTAGCACTCTAGCCATTAAATATATTTCCCAGGGACTTAAATCTTCAGTCTGTTCATATGCCAGTTTAGCCCTGAATCTCAGCTGAGTTACAGCCAACACCAGTTCATTAGACTTGCCAAGAACAGCTAACAAAATGATGATGATGGACAACCCCCTTCCCAAAAAACAAAGTGTATGTACAATTTCAAGCAAAACAAGTTCCTTCCATCTGCCTTATAAGATCTAAGTCTGCTCTCAATCAGAAGCAGAGCTGGCATCACCATTCCCAAATCCTCAAGACTGAGGAATGAACAAACATAAGGGGAGAATACAACCATGGACCAAAGTAAACTTATTATTATTGTAGTAAAGAAAGAACTTGTAACATTGATATAAAGATAGTGGTTTCTGGAGGTTCTGAGGGGAGGGAGAGGGATGAATAGGTGGAACACGGCATGTTTAGGGCTTTGGAATTGCTCTGCATGCTATTGCAATGACAGATACAGGCCATTATACATTTTATCAAAACCTATAAAATTGCATGGTGCAAAGTGTAAACCATAATTTAACTATAGACCTTGGTTAGTATCAATGCTTCAAAATTTGTTCATCAATTGTAACAAATGTATCACATTAATGTAAAATGTTATTAAAAGGGGAAAATGTGAGTGGGGCAGGGGGTCAGGTATATGAGAATCCCCTATACCTTCCATGTAACTTTTCTATAATCTAAATTTGCTTTAAAAATAAAGTTTATTGTATGAAAACAAATAAATACATAGTGATACATGGGAAAATACAATTAATGTAACTGATGGACTATAATTAACAGCAATATTGCAATATTCTGGCATCAATCTTAAAAAAGGTACTAAATAAATGCTAAGGGTCAAAAAGAGAGTGGTATGGCATTTTTTTTTTCTATTGGAGTAAAGAAAATGTTCTAAAATTTACTGAGGTGACAACAGCACAAGTCTGAAAGCCACTAAGTCTACACTTTGGATGGAGTGTACATGGCATGGGTCTGTATAATACAGAGAACAATGCGGTGGATGATGGCCTGTGGTGAACAGTACTAATATGAGAGTATTCGATCATGCCCTATAGCAAATGTAAAAATGTATATGATACTAATAATAGGGTGGTTTATCTAAAAATCCACATAATATAATCTATGGATCATAGTTAGCAGTGATATTTGATGATTTTCTTTCATAATTTGTAAGCAAATATTCCACCACAGTGCAAGGTGTTGGTGGTGGGTGATGTATGGGAATTCTGCACATTGTGCATGATTGTTTTCTAAGTTCACAGTTTCTCTAATAAATTTTTTAAAAACTATAAAATTGTACAGTGTAAAGTATAAGCCATAATGTAAACTATAGACCTTAGTTAGTATCAATGCTTCAATATTTGTTCATCAATTGTTACTGATGTACCACACTAATGTAAAATGTTAATAGGGGAAAACGTGAGAGGGGGCAGGGTGAGGTATATGTGAATCTCCCATACTTTCCATGTAAATTTTCTGTAATCTAAAGATTTTTTATAATAAAGTTTATTTTATGAAAAAAAAAAAAAAAAAAGACCTGGCAAGCTCTGACCCTGTTAACTGCTTCTCACAATTTCTTGCTCACTTCCTATACAGTGCCAGGTCATCTGGGTGTCTTCCACTTTCTCAGCCATCTCAGCTTACAAGGAACACAGGGTTTTGCATAAGCATTTGCCTCTCTTACTGCTCTCTTTCAAAAGTGCTCACTCACTAATATTTCAAATCTCATCTCAAAGCTTATCATTGCTGGAAAGCTTTCCTTGACCCTCCTTTCCTCACCAACCTAACTGTACTCCTGCATGTCTCCATGAAATATTATTTTCCATTGATTGTTCATTGCATTTATAAGCTTGTCTTTCATAATGTGAATATTTCAGCAATGGTGCTTCCCTACCCCCAGTAAAGTAAATCCTGCAGGAGAAAAGGGAGAAAAATCTGTTTTCTCTTGTTATAGGTTATGGCTCATTTTTGCGTCCACAACGCCTAGCATACTGCCCGCTGGTTTAGTAAGTCAGAAAATTAGTAGGAAACAAAACAGTTCAAACACATCTGCCTTTCTATATTTTTAAAAATCAACTTTATTTGGATATAATGCATATTCAATAAAATGCACTCTTTTTAAAAGTTGGAATAAAGTGCTGGTTTTCTGTATTTTAAAAATGATACTGAGCTGAACTTGAAAGAGTAAAATGGTACTTTAAAAGTTTTTTTGGTAGTAACTCATCACAATAACTCAGGCACTCTGATTAGAGATCATGATATTGACTTAGGACAAAGCAATCAGGATAGTGCATAACCATATGATGTAAAATCCTATGGTAAACTTCTATATGTACTATCAATAGTTTTATTATGTAATACAATAGATCATAGATATACAAAATAAAAAGTTATTTGTTATACTAAAACATTCTTTCTTGATTTAAAAGCTGAAAATCAAAGAGAAGAAATGAATATATTTATCAAACATTGAAAATTTATATTAAAATTCATAAGAAAAGACTCAAGAAATTTGCTCTTGTGATTCTTAATTAACATTCATAAAAATTCTGACCAATATAATAAAATTGTAGATAAAGCATAGTGCAACTCTTTAAGAGATTAATATATATATATATATATATATATATATATATTAGCCCTTGTAGACAATATGATTGCAAGAAAACAAGTTTATATGCTATTGGAATTAGTAGAGTTGTCTGTGAAAGCATTAGACATCCAGTCAATGTAAAAACATTAATATCATTCTTATACAACCAGTAACAACCATTTGGAAGACTAAAAGGAGAAAAGATCCCATTCACAGTAGCAATACAGTTGTATAACATTTGGGAATAACCTGCTTAAGCATTCTTTATGAAAAAATATGTAAAACTATGTGTGCTGACACAAAAGATGACATAATAAACTGAAAGAAACACCATACTCCTTAATAGAAAAAATGAAAATTGGAAAAATGTTAATTCTTTTCAAATTAATTTATAGGTAACAGAAATTGGATGAATGATATTCTGAAGCTTTTTTTGGAAATAAAAATGTTTGAGAATACTTAACAAATTTGGGGGGTTAACTAATATTAGATGATTGATTCTATCGTAAAAATAAAACACTATCAAACCAACATAATTAAATCAGGTCATTCACCTATAATAGAAATATTGATCAATAAAATGGAGTAAGCCACTAAAAGTTTTTAATAACACTACATACATCTCAATTTTAAAGTACATGAGGATGACATCGAACACTGGAAAAGAAAGATTATTTGTAAATGGTACTGGGAATTGTTTATTGGGAAAATTATCTAGGAGGATTTAAAAAGTAAATATAAACATTGAAAGCATACATTTTATAGGAGAATATAGATAATTTGAATTAAGAATCATTTCCAAAGTCTTGACTCAAGGAGAAAATTAATAGAGAAAATAATATTTAGATAAACTATAAGAAATTGCCAACTTTGTAGGTCAACTTGTTTAAATGCTGATCGTTTCATCTTATTCAGCCCAAAGGATTTGGCCACATAGGGTTTGTCAGAAACACCATATATAAAAAGTAAATTTTAAAGGGGGACAAGGAATATTTATCCCATGATAAAGATTTTATGTTTTTAACTCTGAGTAAGATGGAAATCCATTGGTGAATAATTTTTCACCACTTGAGGGACATGATGCTAAGAAAGAATTTCAAAATTATAAAATCAAATGCAAAAATAGAATTAAAATATACATAAGTAAAATCATCTCAACTATACTTACATATACAGAAAAGATCATGAAAGTAAATATGACAAAAAGTAATAGGGGTTTTGCATGGTGATAAGAAAATGGATGCTTTTCTTTTTCATACCCTGCTGATTTTTCCAAAAATTTTATATAGAGAAAACTTTTCATAATCAAAAGAAATTGTTTTAAATATATATACATGCATATTAAATTATTACTTAAAATGTTTAGAAAAATTTTTATTGATTTTAATGTTTGCATTGATAATTTATCTTTCAATCCTCAAAAGCCATTTCTTATAGATTGCTATATACTACTGTTATTTGTTTCTTATTTTAAAGTTTATTTTCTAATTTCCATGTATTTTCACCTTTCTTCCTCAACAATTTATGTGCACAGTTTAGTGAAGTAAAGTCAGGTAAGAATAAAAAATTTGCAGCTTGAAAAGCATATATGTCTCTAAACCATAAATTGAGATTCCTAACAGAGGTACTATTTATCAGGATAGCTTCCTTTCCAGAGGCTAAAAAATATAAACTGCAACCCCTGTTGATGCACAGCCTTATCATTCTGAAAATATATTCTAATATTAAGTATAATTTAAATGTTCTTTTTAAACATTGTGCCTACACAATTTGCCTACTCTATTTGCTAATATGGATATTGATCAGAATTCATAAAATAAAAAGAAAAAACTTGTTTATTTGTGTGTATCTGTGGTTGAAATTTTTGGAAAGTGAAACCTATTGGTGTGCATTTACCTTTTAGAATACGTCAGTGAATTACAATTCTTCTCTTTGTCTCCTTTGTTAAATTATATTGACTTTGAAAACTATCCAGGACTGACTAAATTCCAGGCAATTTGTAATTTGAAGATTAAAATTAATTTTTTAAATGTTTATAAAATAAAACATTAAGCATGTAATTCCAGAGTAAGCAAGGGCACATATAATCTCTATAACCTAAGTCTTAGAAACCTTCTGAGATGATAATATACGAAATGTAAGGCAAGTATCCTATTTATAATAGGGCCTGCATCCTGCCAAGTTTTCAAACCTATGTCTATTGCATTTCCACACAGTGCCTTCAACACATGGGAAAACTTGACCCTAATCTGAGTAGTGGTTGGGAATTTCTTTATTCTTTTTGTCAAAGTTATATAAGGACATGGGAACAAAGAAGGGAGACAGAGAAAAAAGCAGAGGGGCTCATATACACAGCAGGAAAAATTCCATTTCCCTTAGCAATGAATTAAGCTACAATAAAAAGGTTTTTAGAATGGAAGACTTGTCTATATACAGTTCTTAACATCCTTTCCTTCCTTTGACAATTAAATTTTCACAAGGGACTCAAATATGCTCATCAAAAGGATGAGTGTAAGCATGCACACAGTTCTCTGATAATGCCATTCCTATCTATACTTGTTAGTAGCTTCTGAAACAATTTCTCCATATATCTTGGTGAATTCATTCATGAGAAGATCATGTCAATATGATTATAGCAGACTTTGCAGACATAAAAATACTGTGTCTTTAATTTTACACTTTCTTAAAATGTACAGTAAAAGCTCAACTAAAAACCTATCATTGCGTAGGAAACTTACTCTTGATTTAATAAAGCATCAAATTCAGAGCCCTGAAGTGTGATTGCTCCCCTTCAGTTGCAAAATGGGTCAAGTTATCTCCAATGAAGCACCTTCATTCATGACTAAGAGCAACAGAGCCCCCTTGTGAAAGCCACATTGCAGGATGGAAATGTCAGCATTGAGAAACTGCAACTTCTCTGCTTGTCTGGGCCAAAAATAAGTCATATATGAATAGTGTTCACAAGAAAAATAAAGCATGAAAATTTCCCCAAAAGTAACTTTCATTCTTGTCAAAAAAAAAAAAAGGATTTAAAAAAATCATGGAACAATGGAGAAGTGTCAATGAGAGAGTCCATATTGGAAACATGTCTACTAATCCAACTCTACAAATTTAAAAAAATAAAACTTTGATGAGATCACATTTCACTTAGAGACTAAGCAGATCTCAAAATACAATCATTTTATTTCCAAAGAATGCTGGTATGGAAATTCTTTGCTGTAGAAATCTACTCTTTCTTCTTTCTGCCTAAACTTCTTGTTGGGATGGTTGAGGTTAACAAGGTAGAAAGAAGATGGAATCCTCTGATATCAGTGAGGATGAATTGAGGCAGAATGATATTTTCCTCTCTGGTACACCAAGAACAAGTCAAGAAATTTTGTTGATCTCCTGGTGTCTGGGGTGTTAGGAGAAAGGAGTTAGAGGGGCAAAAGGGAAAAATTCATAATGGAGATCACCCATGAATAAATGCAGAGAAAATAATTGCACTATGTTTGGCAATAAGAGAGGGAGGTGCAGGATTAATAAACAAGGAGCCAAATGCTGCCACAAACCCCTTCCAGATCCACAGCAGCTGAAGCAATTTAATCTCTTTGCTCTCTACCCATCAAGCCTGTTTCCTTGGGATTCTGCTCCATTCAGCAATCCATGCAGTCAGTTCCAATCAATCAGAGTGATTTGCATGGTGAAACCTATTTGCTATCACAAGTGTAGTGGTCAAGAGACCTCCTTTACCATCAGCGAGACCTGAACTAGAATTGAAGCTCCTCAAAGGACCACAAATGATTGTGCCAGCATTTGATAAAATAGTATCAGAAATGAGCCTGGCACCTAGAAAACACTGATCAAATGGTGGTCATTATCATTTCTTTAATATTTTATATTTTATTTTGATAAACTTAAAATATGATTTATAGTATAAACTTCATTCTTTAGGGGCAGGCCAACTACTAGTCACAGATGGGTATTTACAGAGCACCTGTTTCTAAAGAAAGCCAAACAGAGAAAGGAAGGTTTTTAGAATTATTCTTCTAGATTTTCCATATTTCTGTGCCTTTATTTTTAGGTCAATGCATGGGTCACTGGCTGTTCTGTGATGTCAGCAAACATTAATCTCCAGGGCAGATATATTCACTAGCCAAATAACCAGCTACCATAGGGGGGAAATGCAATTTACTCACTCATTCACTCATTCATTCATTCATCTAACATCTCTCAATCCAGTACTTCTAATGTGACCTACACTTTTCTATATGCTGAGGATACAAATTTGGTGCTATCATAATCCCTGGGCACAGAGTTCACTATCTAGTATGGGAGATCTTATTTTGTCCAAAATAAATAATGATCATTATAGCTTTATATAGAAGGCAAAATTTTTTTAAATCCACGCATTAAGTAAATTAGTTTATAGGATATAATATTACTATTAAATTATACTTTTAAAATGTGATGATATGAAATGTTAGAGCTACACTCTTAAGACAAACAAGTAGTATGCTAACTATATATACAAGATAATATAATTATGAAGAACTATGTTTTCTATCTATTTGTACCAAACACAGAGACAGAGACAGAGAGAGAAGAGGAATATACCAAAATACTGCAATTTTATGAGGCTACTGGATATTTTTATTCCAATCTTGGACACAGGCAGTATAAAAGAGAAAAATTATAATCCCTTTTCTTATATGATCAGAGAGGCACTTGTGTTATATAAAAGACTGGCTATATGAAGACAATTGATTGCAATATATAAATCATCATAATCAGGTAGTGTTTATTTTGGAAACACAAAGGTGATTCAATATCAGACAACACATCAGTGTAATTTGCCATGGCTAAAAGTAGCAAATTCATGGAATAAGTCAATAAAGCAAATTGTAATCAGAAGGAAATTTCCTTAATCTGGTAACGTTTCAAATCCAAAAATCAACAGCAAATATTTTACTTTAAAAAAGACACTTGTGAACACAGCCCTCTGTTAAAAAAGGGAGCAAGACAAGGGCACCATTATCAATGCAATTGTTTAAAGAACTCTGGGATCTGTAAAAATACTTATAGGAAAAGATGAAGAAATAAGAGGTGTAAATTTTAAAAATGAAAATACAACTTTTGTTATTTAAAGATGTCAAAATAATTTACCTTGAAAAGGCAACATCATTAATAAACTAATGAACTTAGGTTCAGTGTGTTTCCTGGAACAAGATCAATACATAAAAATAAATACTGGTAAAAACAAACCAGAAAATATAACCAGTAGTAAGATGTAATTTATAAGAGCAGTAAAAACAAAATTACTTAATCCTAAAGATATGGATAGGAATGTAAAAATCTATATAATAATATAAGAGATTTCCAAATTAATGGAGAGAAGTTCCATGCTCTTCTTTAGGAAGTTTAATATTATAAAACATTTCAAGTGTCAAAAAATTATCACAGAGAATCAATGAATCTTAATCATAAATTGGCTGGATTGTTTTTAAATTATTGCAGTGAACATATTGTCTTACTTCTATAGATATGCACGGAAAGCAGTCCATTTGTTTAATTATATCAAATTGATAATTCTTTTTTTAATGAGGGTCATTATGAACAAAGCTAACAAGAAACAGACTGAGAATACACACCTATATTGTCTAAAACAGGAAAAGGAACAATATTTAAATATACCCAAAATGCCTACATATCAGCTAGAAAGAGAAACAAAATTCCATAGTAAATCAACAAAGAATTTGATCAGGTAATTTATATGAGAAGTAGCCCAAATGCTCAACCAGTGTATGAAGAGATGCTTAAATTCATTAATAATTAGAAATGTACAACTAAAACAAGGAGTTATCCATTTACACTCTTGTGTTTGGAAAAATCATAATCCTAGATGTCATCAAGAGATGTAATTATATTAAATTTCTCCTGTTCCTTTACTTAGTCTTGGGAAAATTCTGATAATGATCAAAATTTTAAAAATAGGGAGTCTATGTGGCTCAGTGGTTGAGTGCCGGCTCCCCACATTTGAGGTCCCACGTTCAACCCCTAGCCCTGGTATCATAAAATAAATAAAATAATAAAGTAAAATAATAAAATAAAGTAAAACATATTGTAAGAACTAGTAACTGAAATGCTAGGAAGAAGTTCAATCACGTCAATGAGGAAATATGTACAAGAATATTCATTGCAGCACTTTTTGTGTTAACGACAAGCTGAAGGCAACACAGGATTTTATAAGTGAAATATAAAGTTGGCACACAATGAATGTTCTATAGCTTTTAAAAGTAATAGATTAAATATATGCCATACAATGTGGATATATATTTTAAAAGTGGCTTAGATAAAAAAAGGAAGAAACTTTTAAAAGGGCAGGTTTTATAATATATATACTATAGAGTTATATTATAGTATATATATATACTATAACAAGGCCAATACAAAGAAAACAGTATACCACAAGATAAATGAGAATGTTACCTGTGGTAGAGGGCAGGAGAATGGGAGTGGGGAAAATGATGATGATGTACTCTGACTGGAAGTGTATGACTAGCTCAATTCTCAACATCTGAGAGTCAATAAGTAAGGAAAAATATCACCTATTAAGTGTAAGCAAATCGGAGGCAGATGTAGCCCAAGCAGTTGAGAGCCCACCTCCCACACAGGGGGGCCCTGGGTTCGGTTCCAGTGCCTCCTGAAAAAAAACAAAAGCAAACAACATGCAAAGCAAATGAAAAAACCAACTCAGGAAAGCCAAATGGCACCAGCTTCACACAGACAAGGTCCTGTGTTCAGTCCCTGGTGCCCAGTACCTCAAAAAAAAAAAAAAAAAAAGTAAGTAAATACCTCATTATGAATGAAAAAAAGAAAAAAATATATAAAGCTCCCATATACAGCCCCCCATGGGTTTACTTAATATTAACAATATGAGTCAGTGTGTTTTACTTTTGTTGTCGTTGATGAAACAATAATATTATACTAATAATTATTCTATTAACTATAGTTCTTGGTTTACATTAGGGTTCACTGTGCTATAGAGATCTATGTATTTTAAAATTTGCATCTAATAAAATATATACAAATATTTTTAATAAAAAGTAAGTAAATACTACAACTTCTCTAAAAATTGTTTTTAAAAAATTAAGTCAATAAATAAATGTAATCTACTTTGGATTAAAATAATAAGTATACTAAAATATGACATATTATATAATAGATAAAAGGAAAATCACTATGACAGTATAAGTATAAAAGAGAGAATATATGAGGGAGTCAAATAATGATTTTTGAAGATATGACTTTCAGCTGGGTAATGAGGGTTGAATAGGTATTTACTAGGAAAAAATGTGGAGGGAAAACATTCCAGATAAAGGAAAAAAAATATTCAAAGACTCAAAAATGTGAAAGAATGGTATATTTTTAATTAGCCAAGATAAAGTGACACATTTGTAACTTTTTCAATACATTTTTCCAATACAAGATGAAGTAAAATTTTAATTTAGATACAGTTATTTTAAACCTATTTAAATGAATGTTAGCCGATATTTTACAAAAGAAAATACATAAATGAATACGTATTTAATTAATTTCATTCCAGCATTCTATTCTGACGTCATTATTCTTTGCAATATAGAAGCAGAATTTCCACTGCACCAATTTTTTCACAATGAACGCTTTCTTTCAAACCTCATGATGCCACCTTGAACAGCGGATGCTTCCAAAGATTGAAAAATATCATTACCTATGAGACCCATTTTCCACCCCTTCCATTCACTTAAAAAAATTCAAACCACAAGGTATAGATTAGACAACAAAATGCCCTGCATTTACTTTCCTTATACTGCCATAGCCACTCTTCTTGTATCTGTCCTGACTCTCAATTCAGTACATCCATTGAAACCTGTCCTCTGAGCTTCAAATTCAAGCTCTTTTCCTATAACTTCACCTATAAAATGCCTGAGCATCTCAAACTTAACATGGTTACAGCATCAGTAATCATATTTACATTCCAAATCTTCCCTAATGCATTCTGGTCCTAGATAGATTTAATTGGTTCCCTAAGCTAAAAACATCAGTCACTCTTTATTCCTCTTATAGTTTTACAACCTTCATTTAGTCAATAACAATAAAGTGTTTATTTTAGCTCTGTTTATATTTAAACTGTTTATATTGCATAGCCCTATTTGTAAATACTTTAAAAACATCCTCATAAGTATTTGTTAATTTATAATTATAATCATATACTACTCTAATATGTTATGCCTAGTACAAAATATTTCCAAAAATGTGAGATAAAAAGAGGTAGAAGTTCCAATATTTTTCTGATACCAGCCTCATGGATCATCTTGCATACTCCTGAGGAATTTGTGGATCTATGTTAGTGATTACTGGACTTTATGTTGCTGTTGACAAAGTCAAGGTCACAGTTGATAACTCTGCCAGTTAATGTTTTCTTTTTCATGGTAGCAGACTATGAACTTCATTTCAGTCAGGGATGCTTAAAATGTGCATTGAATCAGAGCATCTTGGGATTTGAAAGAATCTTAACTGTCCAACTATATTACTTTCAAGAAGTAGTATGGATAACTGTATGGAAGGGCTGGTATAAATTTTTCCCTAAGGCCCCGAAACCACACAGCCTGAAGAAGGTATATATGAATTATTGCCCTGTAGCCACAAAATAACTCTGAGCCTTTCTCCCTTCAAAAACCATTTCCTCTAGCTAACATTTTGACTTACTGTTTTTCAGGCATATCATAAGATTTTTCCTGGCTTCATACTCTTCCTTGAAGCAATTCCCATAGCTGAAAATTTTGTATCTCTCTTTTTCGACTAGATAAGCATTGATTTGATTTATCATGATAATTCTTATTCCTCCACGATTACTTTCAAATCCACACTTTGATCCAGTTCTCTCTTATGATTTCCAGTAATGTCTTTCCATTTCTCTGTTGGACAATGACAACTGGATGCTCCAAGTGGTCAGGACAAGATTGAACACAACTGCACTGATGAGAAGACCATAGTGCCTACTTAAGACTCATGAGAAAATCCAGAGAATGAGTCTCATAAGTCCTTCCCAGTTCACCCTGAATTTCAGGAATATCTTTCACTAATCTTGGAGTACTTGTTGCTGGTTTCATATATGATTTTTCTCTTCTATAAATGCCATTGCCAGCCTATTCCTCAGCACCTATACACTGATGAAACCCTTCTGATTTTTACACTCTCACTGGTCTTTGGGGAACTGGCTCTGGCTTGGTTCATGTTAGGTCTTCCTTGCTGAAATATCTGCCTGCTCATCACTGGCCTTTTGTGACCACATTATGGTACCAGCCAGTGCAGGCACACTCTACATGGCCTCCTCTGCCTGCTGAAAGAGGGCTTGAACAGTATTGCTTTGAAAGAAGATAGTGCTTTTTTACTGAATTTTTTTCTTCCTAACATTATAAAGATTATCATAAATTTAAATCTTTCCCCAACAACTATATTATTGTCTATGAAATGCCAAATAGAGATGCATTGATTTATATCCCAAGTATTTCTTGACTATATACCTTATTTGTCACCTTTTCTACCACTAATCTAATCACAGTATTAATACTGGGAAGCCCTATCCAAAGGGATACCTCAGTTGTGTCATTATTTCCTGCATTTGATTCTCAGTTTTTAATGACCAAAAATTCTGTTTTACCAATACATGGAAAATTAACCAGCCTCTGGGATAGCTTCAAGATAAGTAAGCTCAGAGTACTAATGCATAAAATTGGAATTGCAATTCCAATTGCAATTGGAAAACAACCCTTTCAAGTACACTGAATGTCTCCCATTTAATGGTTAGCATATTCTCTCTGTATAGAAAAGTTACATAGGTAGTCAAATTAAAACCTGAAAAATGATTGATGAGTATATCAGAACCCAGGAAACAGACAATCTTAGCAGTGTTTCTCAGCAAAGATAATTAGAGGCTTTCTCTCCTGCTCTGTTGATATATCTGCCTTGCAGGGGAAATACTCATATTTTTGAGGAGAATAGTCTTCTCCATGAGTAGTAAAATGACATACTGATCAATTTAGCTTCTCAGAAACATGTTTTATTTGCTCACATATTTGTTTTCTGAAGGTTTATGTAATGGGTTAGACTAAAATATTTTTAGTTAATTGAATGATACCTCATTATATGGTGACTTCTTTATTATAAAATTGAAATATCACTGGAAATGATGGGATATAGAATTTTAAAGGATAATGTTGAAAATCACCTATGATTTACAGGTGAGATTATTTACCATGTTGTTTGTTTTATTTACAAAACATCACTTCAATTAACTAGACAGCTTGGATTTATATTGCCTGGCAGTACATTTGTCTTGATTAACTCATAAGAGAAAATAGATATACTTAAAAACCAAACCAGGAGACA
The DNA here is from genome assembly GCF_030445035.2 of Dasypus novemcinctus. Lineage (NCBI taxonomy): Eukaryota > Metazoa > Chordata > Mammalia > Cingulata > Dasypodidae > Dasypus > Dasypus novemcinctus. Next base: position 49,433,181 of record NC_080683.1, read on the forward strand.
GAAGTTTGACATTTTCTTCAAATATTGTTTGCCTACATGAGAGTCTCGCCTAAAAGGACAGTCATCTGACTTCACAAAGGCAGTCGAAAGAGTTTCTACAGACAGGATCGGTACGCCCATCTGAAAACTGTTCTTCCTCTGCTCCGGGATATGAAACATGAATGATTGTTCCTCCAAAGCTTTTCAGATATGAAGTACAGGAGTATTGATTTCAATCTACAATATTTTCGTTAAAATAGAAAATGTTCAACAGTACCCCTAAAATATACAAGTTTAAGAAACATTATCAGGATGACAAAGAATCTTTGCTGGGTGATGCCTTAGCTTCCTGCTTGCTAAAACAGATACTACACAATGGGTTGGTTTAAACAACAAGGATTTATTAGTTCATGGTTTTGAGATTCAAAGTCCAAAATCAAAATGTCAGAGGATGGTGATTTTTCACTGAAGACTGTCATTCTGAGGCTGGCTGTCAGCTAACCTTGGGTCTTTGGCTTTTCTATCACATGGCAGTGCACATGGCAGCATCTTCTTTCTCTTCCTGGTTCCATTGACTCCAAGCTTCTTCCCCTGCCCATCCTTTCTCCCTATGGTTTTCTGTATAAGGCTTCCAGTCATTGGATTAAAACCTATCCTGAGTCAGTTGGCCACACCTTAACTAAAACATCTTCAAAAGGTTCTATTTATAATAGGGTCGCACCCACAGGAATGAGTTAAAATTAAGAACATGTTTTTTCTGTAATACAAAATTCAACCTAACACTGATGATTTACTTAATTTGAGATTTTATTTAATTGCTTTAAATAAAGTAGAATTCTCTGCACAAAATACAAAAGGATCCCCAGACTTACAATATTCAAGACATTTGTCTTTTAACTATAACCTTCCATTAAACAGTCATCTCTGTTAGTAGATTCTTCTTTTACTTAAAACATAACAAAAGGGATATATAATTATTAATAGAAAATCATTTTTTCTCCTGACACTCAGCAAGTAAAATTTTGAACAAAGTGGTAATACACTGATTGAACTAGGCTCTGTTTTTTTTTATAGCCACCTTGCTATACCTGCATGTCTTCCTCTGGCACTTGAGAATATGGTAATGTTTCTGAACATGTAAAGTATAAAGTTAAAGCTTGCTAATAATCCATTAATAAGAAATGATAGGAGAACTTCTCTTTTAAACCACCTGACACAGTTTCACAAGCCCTCCAGACAAAAGAAGTTGGCGAAAAGAATTTCAAAATCTTTAAATTGTTTTCTGTTCTTGAATTATAGATCATATGTTCATTGTCTTGATTATCAAAATTAGTTCTTTTTAAAGAATTCACACTCTTCTCCACCTCCCCCCACAATAATGTCTATCCCTTGTCATACATCATTGGTGCTAGAGGTAAATCCTTTCAGTCCTTCTCTGCCTTCTTATCTAACTTCACAGTGTTACTGCTGCTGCAATCGCTATTGTAATGGACACAGGTGTTTCTACTAATGACAACTGATGTCCTCAGCACAGCTGCCTTCTGAGACCTTCTGAGACTCAATCTCCCATTTCCATGTCTGACTGGGCTGTGCTAGAAGTTGGCTATTTTATGGTGTACTGGTGATTGCATTGCTATTGCAAATCTTTGGCAAGTGAAGGCTCAGTGAGGCACATGGTCTATAACTGCCTTCTAGAAAAGACAGTTTTTATTTCCAATGGCATCACCACAGGCCTTCACATGGAAATGCCTCTGAATCCCAGAAAGGTAGACACTCAATATCATCCTACCTCAAATTCCATATATATATATTTTTCCCCCAGCATTAAATACTCTTCAGAATAAATGGCAGTGGGAGTGAGTGTCCATTCCCTTTCATGGGAGAAGCCACCATTCCCCAGTAGCTGTTCATGATTACAATGGCTCCAACAAAACAATCATTACATTGATGATACTGCTACATTTTTTTCCTGAAGGTTTCGAGTATTTGAAGTTAATTCTCAGAGACTTTAATGTGGAAATATCCACTGTGAAGTTATAGGATGGGAGACCAGCTGAGATGGTTCTTCTTCCACTGCTCCTTTGATCTGTTTGTGCTAGGAAAGTTATGAGGACATTTTCACTTTCTGGGAATAATATTGCACATGATTCTGTGAAATAATGTGATCATTTGGTGAATGTTACTTTTATGCCCTGAACATGTGTTCTCACAATGTACCATTGTAGCAATCACTCCACAAATTTAGCTGGAAGTGTATGTCTTTTCTAGAAGTATGGAACTTCTTAGGGAACTATATCAAAACGCTTTCTTTTTTTAAGAATCTAACCTTGGTTCCCTTCAGTACTACAGTGAAAGTGTTAAGCCCAATGTTTTAACCTATGATGACTTTTTGTTTTCTTCACTTAATCAGAGGGTGGAAAAGCTCTAAATGTTGGAATTTAAGTGAAATATTTCCTAAATCTTAGTATTTTTGAACAGATGAATTTAAAACTCATAAGAATAGTTCTTTTTTTTTTTAAAGGGGGTAAGTTTATTCAGGCATTAAGATTACTCTGTAATTTGCTGTTGGCAAAAAAAAAAAAAATAAATGCAATTGCTAATTAAGTGACTCAATTTGCAATTAACGAATCTAGTTTAGCTTCACCAATACAAGAATTTAAGAATATATCATGTTCATTCTTGATAATCTGGAACTGTTTACTGGATTTCTAGATCAAATCATCTGTAGGGCTCACCTGTGCACCAGCTAGATGCAACTTCCTATGGGCAGCTCTAGGAAGGGGAATTTGGATTATGGCAGAACCTTGAGCATCCAGATGCTCCCCCAGGGCAAATCAGGGTGAGAGTCTCATTTGAAGTGACTTTCAAGATGTAATTTTTCAAGACGGACAATGGAAGAATGGTTTCTATCACATCCACAGAAGGATTACAATGAGAAGGATTAAACAAATGAGAAGAATGATCATCATTATGGCCTAAATCCTGCCATTTGTCAGAACATCATTCAAAGAATCTTATCTTCATAAGGAAACATCCAACTACTCTGAGAGATGGAAGAAGGATAAGGGACATGAAGAGGAGATATACTTTCCTAGATGGGATTATGTGATGTATTCACATTGTATTCACATCTAGGTGGGGTCTGCCATGTCCTGTTTCAACTGCTTCTCATTGCTTCTCCCACAAAATTTATTAGTAAGAAACTTTGGCTGGATATCAGTTCAGTTTGGCAGACAATCCTTACATGTCTACCATGTGCTGTGCCAGAAGATGAAGCAAAAAATGATAGCAATGCACTTAATGCTTTAGTTAAGCTTTATTGATATCTGCTTTATCCGTATTGAAAAACTCAGGAGCAATAACATTTTGGGGGAACATTTCTTTCCAAACGTAATTTATTATTATGAATCTTACACATTTTTAGCACTGCTTTTTTTAAAAGAGCACCTAATGGAATTTGTAGAGCAAATTTCCATTTCAGCTTTCATTACTTGTATAAACAAATGCATAAAATCATTATTCTGAGTTTTTTTTTAACACTTGTTTAACGTTCAGCTTTTAGCTTTTCAGTTTTGTTATGGTATATGTAGTTTCAAAATGACTGAGAATATATATGAGGCCAAGATATTTGTTTGCTTATTTATTCGATACAATAAAACGAGTTATTTTAAGGAAATTTCCATACTTTGTGTAAGTGTGTATTTAGGAGTAAGCAAGGAATGTACCATATCCTTTTTATAGGCCTCAAAATTTAGATTCTTTCTCTTTATTTAACTTAAAAATTGGATATTCTGTTTAATTCTTTGAAACAAAATTTTATTGCCATACTTAATTACATATGAATCATTTTCTTAGCAATTTATAAATTAAAATAAGCTATAATCTTTTATTATATATGTTATATGTGAAGAAATCATCAACCCTTATGCCCAGTCTCTAGTAGGAGATAATAACTATAAAACCCTTTGTACAGGGCCCAGTGCCTGATCACATAATAGTGGAACGGCAGTAGTTTGCATTAAAAAAGAATTCAGGCTAAACTCCCCCAAGACAGCCTTAAACATAAATATCTTAAAAGATGGTAATTTTGACAACCATACAACCACCTCCTCTTTAATATGTAGCCATGGTCTTGTATTTATAAGATATACAGATAAATAAGTATAGTAAACAAGGATATACTTACCTGTCATAATTTAGCATAATAGAATTTACTTTTCCTTAACAGCAAAGTGCTGTGCTCACTCTTACTGCAGTCTTTGTCTTCAAAAAATCTAGCCACACAAAGACCCCATGGAGTGATATGAACAAGGGAAAAATATATATAACTAATGGATAAGATTCTTAACACATCTAATTTCCTTTCACTGTCTCCTTTTTCTCTCAGCACCAGCTATCTAAGTACATGAGTTGCTATATTTAATAATCGCAGTTTGGGGGAAAAAAATGATGGTGGTTGTGCTGTCATTTTTTAAAACCTCCAGCACATGAGTCATTGAAAAATGAAAGGATAATTTCAGTACTTGAGGGAATTTAGGCAGCTGGGAGATAATGAAACTAAGCAAACTGGCAAGGTAAAGCACACCATTTAAATCATCATTGACTGAGGGGATCAGTTTGGCTTTTTAAACTGGAAGCCTTCTAGCTAACTCTGATTTATCCATTCAGAAAGGCAATGTTGCTGTGGATGCACCTAAAAACTCATGTGGGAACTAAACAGAAAACTGTCATGAGCCTCATGGTGCAGATCCATTTTACAATTGCATATTTAGTTCCTGGTTTTACTGGCAAACAATTAACTTAAAAAATTGAGGAACTGGAGTTCATTTTACTCTACTGCCTAATTGCCCCCAACCAGTAAAACTGATTGGGCTGATAACTAGTGGAATCCATTCCATCTACATTACAAGAGCAACAGAGAAAGAAAGGAAAAACAAGTAAAATCTCTACAGAAACACATCCAGATTGTGTGAGAATAACACATTCCTCCATGATTTCCCCAATACTGCACTTCCTTTTGAATTATGAATGTTATAACCAGCTCATTTATTCATTGGCTGGTGGTGTTTTATGGCACTTATGCCCTTCATTACATATTTAAGTTTAGGGGTGGAAGACCTAATTCAAAAGCCTCATCCATATTTCTGCTAAGATGATAAAAAAAACTAAATTACTGAAAAATATGAGTCACCATAAAAGTTCACAGATAGCAGAGAAAGAAAGAAAAGGAGAGAATTGATTAATAAGACCATGACAGAAGCAGTATTGGGCCAAAAGGCTTTGTTACTAGAGAAGAGAAATTTCCCTGTAGAGTCAAATTTGTGAAAAATGACACAGCCTAGTATTTCTCCTACATGTTCTGCCATCTTTCCTTTAGGCTAAATGAAAAGAGATAAAAGAGAGGTACCTGGATTTTTAAAAATTTATTCTATTTGTTTTGGTACAAATTGATAAATCCCTGTTGCTTTAAACATTATTCTATAGGTCTCAAATTTAATTAAAAGGCATGTAGTAGACATCTGGAAACAAAGATAGAAGAATAATCTTTTGTACAGGCCAAATATTTCTCACTTCAAAGGATTAAAAAAAAAAACAACTCCCCAAGGAATTCACCAATCCTCACTGATGCAGTTTATAGACCAACAGGAACACTGCCCTAACACTACCCCAGACTAAATTCCTGTGTCTTGATTCTAACACAAAATGGTAAGCTTAAGTACAAGTCAGAGATGACAATTGTATTACTTCAACTAGTTGTCCTGATGATGGCCCATAACAGTATAAAGTCAGTGGTTCTCCAAGTGGAACTTGTTAGAAATACAAATTCTCATGCCCTACCTTAAATTAACAACTGTACCTTTTAACAACTGTTCAAGTGATTCTGATGCATGGATAAGTGTGAGAATTATTGGTCTAAACCATAAAAGATTGATAACATATGATTATCATTTGAAATAAAACTGCTTACATGGCTCAAAAACTTACTTTTAATACAATGCCAGAAGAGAACTTTAAAACCTCCTATATTCTTTAATGTAACATTTTGTATAATCTATGTATCTTTTAAAACATAAATAAAAAATATTTAAAAAAAGAGAAGTTTTAAGAAAATGACACAAGCAATGAACAAATTGAAGAGTCCTAGAGATACAGATAAGACGACTATGGTTCTCATTCTCAAGGTTCTTCTAACCATTTTTAGAAGAAAAAATGAACTCCCCCTATTTTTTAGTATAAAAAATGATTAACAAACTGTTGTTGACTGCTTTTTCTATGACAAATTTTCTCTTTACTAGTACAAGAGAGATGACTCTCACAGAAGTAATGAGTTCCTGGTTAAGAAAAAAGAATAAAATAAAATAAGGAAAAGACCCAACAAAAACAAAAAACTATGTGATGGATTCCTAATGTCCAAAGGTCAAAATACTGTAAATGTAAGAAACACCTGCAAAAAAAGATTAAGCTCAAATTGGTTCTCAGTTAATGAACTGTGAAGACTTCCTTAGCAGAGAAAAGTGAGGAAATAATTGTGCTAAATGAATTCTTTGGGCTTCAGGTGGTGGTTAATTGACAGGCTACAGAGATGAGTAAAACACACAGATCAATTGGCTCCTAGAAAAATGGGCAGTTGACTTCTTGTATTCAGAGAGAAAGTTGCCTGGTGGGGAAAAAGAAAAGTCATAATGAAAGAAGAGTACTTTCTAGAGCCTTTTAGTGGTGGCTGTGGCCTGGTGTCTAATCCAAGCCCCATTCCCAGATGGCTACACACATGTGTACAACAACACAAAACCAAATAAGTCTCACATCACGAGTTCTTTTATTCAACAGAGATTTATTTAGTGTCCAACAGGAGTTGGGCACTTTGATAGATGATAAAGGATCACAAATAAATACAGGTATATGCAAACTGTTATAAGAAAGAGATAGTGGTGACTACCTCTGCTGGGTCTTGAGAGCATAATGATATCAGAAAGAATTTATAGTGAAGCAAAGAATCGAGTATCTTGATGCACTGGTTTCTTTGGGCAGAGGGGCAAACATTGGTGGAGTGGAACAATCTTGTTACAGGGAGAAGCTTCTTCCCTGAATCATACATGACACGTTATTTCCTGCCCCACATCACATATTAGCAGAATAACTTTCACCTTGGATTGGTTAGGACCTCTAGTCTGGTGGTATTATTAATTGTTCCCTTTGTCTTGAAAGTGCCTGGTTTGGACAAGAAATGTTATGGTCACTATATCTGTCAAATATCAGATGCATTGTTGGGAGATAAACTTTTCACCAGACTAGAAATGAGGAAATCATGATCAAACAGCAATATGTGATCAAATGCACATAAAAAGCAGGTTTTTAGATGCATATGGTTAAGACAGTCAATGTCTATATACGTAGCAGAGAAAATGACTTAGAAATGGATATGTGTGTGTGCATCTATGTTTTATATGTATATGTATATGTGTGTATATATCAGATCTTGTGGTGGTAAGTGTGATAAAGAATAAAACGAGCATAAAAGGAGGATGATTGTTGGGGGAATGGGTACTATTTTACGCAAGGTTGCCAGGAAAGGTCTTTCTCAAGTACAAATCACAAGAAAATTGGAAAACACAAGTGAATAAATCATGCAGATATCTAGAGGGAATGTGGCCATGGCAGAGGAAACAACAAGGGCAAGAGCCCAAAATGAGAGAAATCTTGGTAAGTTTAATGACCAGCAAGGTGACCAGTACAGCTGAAGAAGAGAAAGTGAAGGAAAAAGGATTCTCAGACAAGGTCAGAAAGCTAGAAAGGGTCAAGATCATTGAGTGCCTTATAAGTCATGGTGAGCCATTTGGGTTGAGCTTTGAGAAATACAGGAATCAGTTGAAGGAATTCCGAGCAGAATAGTAGCAGGATCTGACACAGGATTTAGAGGAACCATTCTCCCTGCTGTGTGAAGAATTAACTGAAGAGAGGCAAGAGTAGAAGGGGGCTTGAAACACCTAGAATATCCAAGCATTTTGATTAATGTTTACATATTTGGAAATTCAGTTTAGAATTGTACTTCATTATTCTCTTGGCTACACATCAACTTAAGTGGTCTCATGAAAAGATTGTACTTACAATGAGTTCATACCCACAGGAATGGATTAATTTTAAGAACATGATTTTATGGGGTACATACGGCTCCAAACTACCATACTCCACCCTCTGAACCCCCATCCCCAATAAAATATGCTCTTTCTACATGCAAAATACATTCATTTCAGCACAATATCTCAAAAAGCTTTAAGGTCACTTCAGTAACAATGCTAAAGATAAAATGCCATCAAAATAAATTATGGATATGGTCTATCCTGGGTCACAGTTTACCTTTGTCTATGGACCTGTTAAATGTAGAAAGCAACTTATCTACTTCCGATATACAATGGAGGGACAGGCTTAGGATAGACATTCCCATTTCAGAAAAGAGAAATTGGAAGGAAAGTAGAGGGTTATGGATCTCCAAAATCCTGAAACTCAACAAGGCAAACTCCATTTGATTTCAAGGTCTGAGATCCATTGATGGATTGAGGATTTATCCTTTGGGTCTGATGGTGGGTCAGCTTCACCACTTCCAAGGGCTTGTGAAACAGCCACGTCCTACCCAAACACTGGGGTGAAGGCTCCACCTCCTCCAAACATCAGGGTGGACAGGCTCTCCCTAAATCCCAGGGCATGCAGCCTACCTTCTTTGAGTATTGTATGGCAGTATTCTTTCTGAAAAATGGGGCAGAAGGTCTGCCCCCTCCAACTGCCAGAGCTGATGAACTGCCCTCCCCCATGTGTAGGGGCAGACCCCCCATTTCCACATACATGGCAGGGGTGTCCACTCTCTTGGTCTGATGAGATCTCTTTGGTCCAGACCTTGGCTTTCATGGTTCAGACCTTGAAGTAATGTATCCTTCAATTCATCTCTTCTTTCTTTTTGTCCCTTGCAGTCCAGCCTGACAGTAGTCTCTCCATACAACAATTTCATAAACACCTTGTTAGCCTTGCCTGCAGATCACAGGGGTCCAAACCTTCAGACAGAAGGACTTTCCACAGATCCTTCTTGCATAACAGCATTTCCAATCCTGGCTTCTACTGAAATGGCTGGCAAGTTCCATGTTCAATTAAACCCTCACATGGAGCCCTACTCTCTAGAGACCATGGATTTGGACTTATCCCCAGTTAAGTGAGCCAATTCTTACAATAAATCTCATAATATTTAATTATATATCCTCCTGTTAGTTCTGTTTCCCTAGAGAATCCAGACTAATATAGAGGCCAACATAACTCTAATCCCAAAGCTAGATAAAGATATCACAAGAAAATATAATTATAGACAAATATCCCTTATGAATATAGATGCAAAAATGCTCAACAAAATACCAGCAAACAATACAAAAGCACTGTAATAGAATTATACATCATGATCAAGTAGTACTTATCTGAGATATAATAGGGAAGTCAACATAAGAATATCGGCTAATGTAATATACCACATTAATAGAACAAAGGGAAAAAAATTACATGATCCTCTCAATTGACACAGAAAAGGAATCTGAATAAATTCAGCACCCTTACTGTTAAAAAAACTTAGGACAGTAGGAATAGAAGGAAACTTCCTCAACATATAAAGGGCATATATGAAAAACCCACCACCAGCATCATACTCAATGATGAATGACTGAAATTTTTCCATCTAAGATCAGAACAAGACAAGGATCTTCACTATCACAACTGTTAATCAACATTTTGCTGCAAGTTCCATCCAGAGCCCTTAGGCAAGAAAGAGAAATAAAAGTCACCTGTGACTGTTTGAGATTATTTTATGAATTCTCAAAAGAGAAAGATTATGTTTATAAATTAATCTATTCTTCTGGGTGTGATACCCTTTGTATTAAATTCAGTTGAGGAGTCTTTGATTAAATTATTGATAAGACTCCTATAGGGTTTTTTAATTGGACTATGTCAGAAAGACTTGACTCAAGTCCTCATACCCCTTTTGTGTGTGATATAAACAGTCATTCAGACAAACACAAGAAGAGAGCTCTGTCAATTTTTATTCTGCTATGTGACAGAAAGGAGAAGCGTCAAACAGCTGAGGCCCCATGGAGAGGCGTGCCATTTGCATGATAGCTTACAGCTGAACTTGGAAAGAGACCGGAACAGCCAAGACTGATATAGGAAACCCTATGTTTGTTTTTAAATTAATCTTACAAACTATACTAACTTGCAGCTAAAATCAGGAAGAAAGTGGAGCAGCTAAGCCTGAGAGAGAAAGATTGGAGGGGAAGGAGAGACTAGGCAGAGATCACCTGCATTTTACTTCAATACATGGCAACTGACTTTGGTGAGAAAGAACTTGGTGCCTTGAGTTGACACTTCTCATAACCTTGGAACTGTAAGTTTAACCCCAAATAAATCCCCTTTATAAAAGCCAACAGATTTCTGGAACTTTGCTTTTTGGCAACCCATTGATAAACTAAGACAGCATCCAAATTTGAAAGGAAGAATAAAACTTTCCCATTTGCAGATGATATGATTCTATATACAGAACATCCTAAAAATCCACAACAAAGTACCTAGAGCTAATAAAGGGATTCAGCAAAGTGGCAGGGCACAAGATCAATGTAGAAAATTGGTAGTATTTCTATATACCAGTAATGAACAATCTGATGAGGAAATCAAGAAAAAAAAATTCATTCAAAACACCAACTAAAAGAATAAAAAATCTAAGAATAACTTTAATCAAGGACATAAAGGACTTATACATGGACAACTACAAAGCATTGCTGAAAGAAATCAAAAGAGACCTAAATAATGGAAGGGCATTCCATGTTCATGGATTAGAAAACTAATTATTATTAAAATATCAATTCTACCCAAAGTAACTTACAGATTCAGTACAATCCCAATCACGAAAGGGGACTTGAATAGCTAAAACCAAATAAAAAATGAACAACAAAGTTGGATGTTGCCGCCTTTCTCCACCCCTCCTCCCCTTCCAGCCCCCACCGTCCTTCCCGCCAGTCCCGCCCATATTGCCAACCCACAATCTGCCCTCTTCCCCAGTAACTGCTTACCTCAGGTCTATCCATCAGCTTCAGCCTGTCCACAGCCGCCCCTTAGCCAACCCTCCCTTCATCACGCCCCTCCCTCTACCCAACCCTATATAGCTAAGTGTACTTCGTAATAAAGCAGACCTGTTCTTGCGCTCAAGCGGTCTCCGTGGTTTTTCCCCAACCGCGCGTCCCCCACGCCTGGAGAACCGGTGCTCCCTCTTGGGGCACCCCCCGCCGGTGGTTCGGCAGGAGCAAGCCCCCCCGACTCTTGGGCCTGAGCGAGGACGAAACCCTCTCGCTCAGCTACAGTTGGAGGACTCACACTTCATATTTTTAAAACTTATTACAGCGGAAGTAGATGTGGCTCAAGTGCTTGAGCTCCAGCCTCCTACATGGGAGGTGCTGGGTTTGGTTCCCAGTGCCTCCCGAAAAAACAAAAAAAATGAACAACAAACAAAACAAATGAAAAAACCAACTCAGGGAAGCCGATGTGGCTCAGTGGTTGAGTGCTGGCTTCCCACATATGAGGCCCCAGGTTCAATCAATGGTCCCTGGTACATCAAAAAAAGAAACAAAAAAACAAAAACATGTTACAAAGCTACAATAATCAAAACAGCATGGTATTGGCACAACAGACATGACAAATAAAATTGAATGGAGAATTCAGACATAAAGCCTCATATCTATAGCAAATTTGTTCTTGACAAGGGTACCAAGTCCACTCCTGGGGAAAGAATAGACTCTTCAACAAATTGAGCTGAGGAAACTGGATATTCATATGCAAAAACATGAAAGTGGGCCCTTAACGCACAACTTATACAAAAATTAACTCAAAATGGATGGAAGAACTAAATATAAGAAAGAAAACATAGAATTCCTAGAAGAAAACACAGAGTAGCATCTTCAGAGCCTTGTGTTAAGCAACGGTTTTGTAGACTTGACACCAAAAGCATGAGCAACAAAAGAAATATATAGATAAATAGGATTTCATCAAAATTACAATTTTGGTAGCAATGGCAGAACTTTTATCACTGATATGGAGACAGTGTCCACTGGAGGTTCTGAGGGGAGGGAGAGGGAAAAATAAGTGTCATACGGGGGCATTTTGGGGACATTGGAATTGTTCTGTATGACATTACAATGATGGATACAGGCCATTAATATATTTTGTTGTAACTTACAAAATCGCACAGGTCAGAGTGTAAACTATAATGTAAACTATAATCTGTGGTTAGTAGCAATGCTTCAACATATGTTCATCAATTGTAACAAAAGTACCACACTAATGAAGGATGTTGTTAATGTGGGAAAGTAGTCGTGAGAAGGAGCAGAGCATATGGGAATAGCCTCTATTTTTTAAGTAACATTTATGTAATTGAAAGCAACTTTTAATTAAATAAATAATAAATAAATAACAATTTTGTGCATCAAAGAACATCATCGTGAAAGTGAAAGACAACCTTCACAATAGGAGAAAATATTTGGATATCATATATCTAATAAGACTTTAATACCCAAAATATATAAAGAAATCCTGCAATCAACAAAAAAACAAACATCCAATCAAAAAAGTGGGAGGGTATTTTATTTATCTAATAATAAAAGATTATAAGAAAAAATTATTGGTATAAAGGCTGTTATTTACAAATTGGGTGAAGTAAGTTAAAGATAATGTTATTTTAGTTTGGTCTTAAATAAGTGGTCCAATCAGTAAATAAATATCAAAGACATTCAAGGATTTATTTAGGATGATGAGGTTTTATCAAGTCAACATTCCTCTACATTAAAAAGTCCAGATATGTGATAGGAAATAATCTTCTTCTTAGTTATTTTTTTGGAACTAGACAAAGAGAGAACACACAGTATTTCCAGAAGATCAAGGTTAAAATGTAATTACTCCATGATGAGAGACAAAGCAAGCATGGGAGTGAGAACAAGAGAGAGAGAAAGACTGAGAGCATGTGCATCTCTGATTAATACATTAAACTAGTGCAGCTAACAGAATAAATGCTTGATATGAGTCTGTGGTGAGAGAGGGGATGGCACTCAACTACTAATAATCCTCCTATCTCACAGCATATAATCAACAGTGCCTGCAAGTTTCCTCCACTGTTTATTTTCCCATCTTCATTACATCCCAATTCCCACTTCTCTTCATACCTACAAGAATTCATGTACAGTTTAATATTTCCTTTAATATGCATATATCTTTATAAAATAAGAAGCACTGCTTTGAATGGTATGTCATAAATCTCATACTGTTTCTTTTTGCACATGTGAGGAGAGATGCATTTATGTTGCTGTGTGCACATCTAACGTGTTGTGCTGATTCTATCTGCTGCAGAAGAGTCTATGATAATCGCCAAATTTTACTTATCCCTCTCTCAAATGAAAGACATCTAGTTTGCCTCCAGCTCTCTACCTGCAGAGTAAATATCCTTGTTTATGCCCTTTACAAACTGTATATGAAATGATTGGTTGATATACCCAGAAATGATATTTGTATGGACATAGATCACGTGCATTTTTACTTCTATTAAATATTGCAAGGTTGATTTCCAAAATTGTGTACCACTTCATATATCCATAAGCTGGATATTAGAATTTTCTCTTATAATGTTCTTGCCAACACTGATCACCCACTTTCTAATTTTTATGATCTGGATGGATATATATATATATATATATATATATATAAAATTTTAATTTGAATCTCTCAAATTACTCTGAGTTTTAGCAACTCCAAATACTTGTTATTTATATGAATTTCCCCAACTGTGAATTACCTATTAATATCTTTTTATTTTGGCCATTTTTCTATTGGGCATTTTGCCCATTTTTCATTGTTGTTTTGTGAAGGGTCCTTTTGTATAATAAAATATAAATTCCTTTATTGGATTTACAAAATGTAATTATCTTCTCCTAGACATTGATCTATCTATGTCTATCTATGTCTATCTGTGCCATCCTTCATTGACCTGAAAGCTTTGAATGTAATATCTAAAACTTTTTCAATTTTTTACCTTATGGTTTATGATTGTGGATTTTTAAAAATATCCCCACTTGTACGTTACAAAGATATTCTTACATATTTTCTCCCATTCTCTTTATACTTTTGCAGTTGACTTTTAAAGTTCCTGCATATAGCATAAGGTAGAGACCCCACTTTGATTTTCGCTATACTTGAGCTTGTTTTCCCAATCTCTGCTCTTCTTATCTATAGTAGTAGTTTTAACATTTCTCTATTTCTGATATATACATGGTTCTCTTTCCGAGATAACAATATTATGCTCCACTTTTTTTTCTATTCCTGCACCAGTTTCATACTGTTTATTAACACAGATTTTTAAATAAATTTTATTATTTGGTTAGGTAATTCCTCTTTTGGTTTCCTTTTCTAAAACTGACTTATCTATTTATAGTCCATTATTCTTCCATATATATTTTAGAATATGTTTTTCAAGTTCCTGAATAACCTAGCTGGAATTTTGTTGGGATTGCATTATAGTTTGGAGGGAATGTGAATATCTCCTCACTATCGAGACCAACAATGAAAATGTTGTGTCTCTCTACTTATTCTACTTTTATGTCCTGTAATAAAGCTTTTATTACTACTGTCAATGGTAACTTTCTTTTATTATATTTGCTTAATATATCACTTGTATAGAGGAATACTATGATCGAGATTTTATAATGTCATGCACTAGGGGGAATCATTCAACTTTCTCATCTAAGACTCATTAATACATAAATTAGTCTAGAGTATATAATCCTCAAAGACATCTTAATACATTTGTTTTTAATTATTACCAATAATAATTAATCATTATCTTTACTTTTTACTTGAAAAGGAAGTATAAGAAAGATAATGTTATTTTGAAAAGCAAAGTAGTTTGCCTGTAAAGAAATTTTGCAAGGGAGTACAGGTTTTAGAAGTTGATCTCTGAATTCAAAAAAAAAGGAAAGAAAGAAAAGATAGTAAAGACCCCTAGAAGATTACAAAGGTTACTTAACAATTAGTATATTCATGGCAGAAAATAGCAATTTTCCCCACATATATATTTCATTTGCAAATGTTGCATATACCTTAAACACTGGCATTGTGAAAGTCGGAGATAAAGACGTTCAATTTGGAGTCAGGCAATAACTTACAGGAAAGTCTTAAAGTTTAATTTATTTTAAGGACTACAGCCACACAGTGCTACTCTGTCTTTTAAGTTTATCCACGTTTGATAAGCACCTTTCTCACCCAATTATTATGGGATGCAATGCACACACTGACATCAAAGAGGCAAGGCAAGGTGCCAGGTTTGCTTCCATTCTCTGCACCACAAATCTAACTAGTGAAGAGATGTATTAAACAAATCAGTTTAGAAAACAATGTTCCTTAAACCTGACTAGCCTCTTTTTATTCTCAAAGTAGTGATAATTATATATATTTTTTCTGATTGTAAAATAATACATTTTTCAGAGGTTTTCTTAGGAACCCTGAAACAGATTGATGCTTCAAAAGTAGATGACCCTCAATATCTGAAAGTCTATCCTGGGCTAAGTTGATATCTCAATGTTCCCAGGAATCTGACAGAGATTAGAGTTAAACATGCCTTTCAGTAGGATAATACAACCATGGCCTAAAGATACCAATAATTTATTTATTTATTTAACAAATATTCAGTGATTATCTACTATACTAGTACTATTCTAGGCACTGGAGATTCAACTGTGATCAGTTAGAACAAATCTAACTCCTCATCTGGAATACAATGCACAATTAAAATAACTCATCATGCCTAGGCCAATGACATTTAATTTCTTTATTCCTTTGATATATTCTACATCAAAGTGAAATGTGGACTATGGTAAGAAATTGTTCTCAGTTAAAAAACAAATCTAATTTTGGAAGCAAACAAATAGCATTCGAAACTCCGCACAAATCAATCATTCTGTCTGTCTGGGTCCTCCATCTTCCTCAAAGGAGTTCTCCTATTGAGAGATTTGCTGCTCTGGTTAAATTCACTTTCTCTATTGATGGACCCAAACAATCTATGCCTCAGTCTGTGTTCCCTTCCCATTCCTCCTCCTCTACTGGAAAACAAGCAACCAGGAAAACCATAAATTTCACCCACATTAACCGATGGGATCCATACACAGTCCCTGAGTATAGATGATCATGGTCTAAAAATTATTGCCATAGAAACTTACTTAACACCAAGCCCCAAAGAAAAATGGATGTCTCTACTTAGACTAATAATATTTTTATTACATTTCTTAATGAATCAAATCAGAGCAAATGCAAAGGTCCTAATATTTTCCCTCCATTGTATGTGTGTGTGTGTGTGTGCAAATTCTCAAAAGTTTTCTAGCTTTTTCTCTCATTTTTTGGAATGGGAATCTTTATTACCATCTATACAAATATTTTTTTTACTCAACTTCATTGTTCTGAGAATAATTACTCATTACTTTGTGACTGCAAGAGATCTCCTCATCTGGGAACAAACAGTACAACACAATTTTAAATCTCATGTATATATATATTATAAATATATAACTTTTGTATATTGCCCTGTGCTGAAAGTTTTGCATACTGTTTTTCTTTCTTAACTCAAAACAATCTTACCAAGTAGATATCACTGTCACCATTTTAAAGCCAAGGCAGGTAAAATTAGGTAACTTTAATATTTTGCCCAGAATCTTACAGCGGTATTTACTGTAGCCAGAATATGACATGTTTTCAAAATTCATAACCTTGAATAAGGCTCTGAAAAATCTTTTAGTCTTAAAATGGTTTAGAATTTAGATTCTCCATTAAGTGTCAGGTCACAATTCTTGCCAAATAGTTTGCCATAATTAAAATTTGAGATGCGAAAAATTAATATTTAAAAGGTAAAGTTCCTATCTTCTAAAATTATAGGTCAGCCTATTATATAACTCATCAAAATCCTATGGCAGTTTCTTCCAGTAAGTAGATACCTTGGGTGAGAAGCAAATATGAGTTGAATTATGTGTGTAGTTATGACCAGGTCACAGACTGGTTGCGTATTTGTATCTAGTCTTTTATTTATTTTATTATTTATTATTCTATTGTACTGTACTACTTTGTTATTCATTATTTTACTTTATTTTTCATTTTAATTAATTTTATATTTTATTTTATTTTCATATCTGTCTATTGACAAAGAAACAGAACAAGTACCCACACATTTAAGCAAAATACCTAAGCTGGCTTTATTACCAATTCCCTAAAACCTTTGGCTCAGAAAGAGAAAAAAGTACATGTCTACTAAAAGGCATGCACCATATTTTCTTGTATTAACTGGTACACAAAATGGGCAGTAGCATAGAGTTTCATGCCAGTAGTCTGAGGTTCTGATAAGATGCAGCATCATCTTCTTCCAGTCACCATTTCTGACCATGGGTCCCTGCAGTGACAGCACTGAGTCTGCTTGGCTGCAATATGGAGATTGCTATATCCAGCAATCTCACCATAGAAAAGGAGCCCTTTTTATGAAGCTAAGTGCAACTCTCAATCACTCTGGTATAATCAGCTTATAAATTGATTCTCTTGTTCAGAGTACCCAACCAATCATTCAGTTTTGCTAATTCAAAATTCAGACCAACACTTACATCAACATAATAGAACCCTTTAAGGGATTTATAATATAATGAAAACAAAGATTTGGGGGTAAGGGTAATATGCTTCTATGAGTTTAACCAATATTATGATGATCAACTCTAAGAGGTAACAAGAGAAAGTGAATTAAATCTGAGGAAGCCAGAAGAAAAAGATTTTCCCAGGGTTTCCTCTTTGTCTGGGCTCTACCACTATTTGAAACTGAAAACTACTAAAAGGTAGTAATGAGTCCTTTTAATCTATATTTTCCAAACTGTATCAATCACTGTATTGCCTGTTTATCTTTTATTTTGAAAAATACGGGGGGTCATATAGCATGAATGCAAGTTATGTATCCAAACAATAAAAATAGACATATACAAACACATCACCCAACTTAAGAACCATTAGGGCAGTTATACTGTTTTGTAGCTCATCATGGAGAGAGTGGAGACTATGACATTAACATCATTTTGCTGATTGGATTGAGTCTTCTAAAGGTGGACCATTTTGTCAATAGGGATTCCTGCACAGACCATTAAGGCTTCTTCAGGCCTTTATTAGAATTTTTTTTTTTCACAGAAGTGCGTTCACACTTAAGATGGCCATTAATACATACTATAAGTGTTACACTCAAGAGAAGTCAATGCTATTGATCTTTAAATACCTTTTCAGCCTAGAAATCCACCTGCACTAAAAGAACACATAGAATGATAATTCAATCAACAAATATTTAACTGAGATCCTACTTATCTAGGCTCTAGAGATAAAGAAGTACACAAGCTAAACCAAGTCTTTCCTTTAATGAAGGTTATATTCTAATGTTTATGGGGGTAAGAGGCTCAGCTTATGAAATAATTCAGCCAGTAAATAATATTGCTTAAGGTGATATGAAGAAGTGCTATGAGGTGGTATGCTAGGGAGTGAATAAGGGTAGTTTAGAAAGGGAAAGAAATCCCATGAGAATTGAATGACTAGAGCATACGTTCATAGGAAGGTCTGGTAGCACATATGAGGCAGTGCATTCCAGAAAGAGAGGAAAGTCACACAATGTCCTTGAGCAGAAAGGGAGTTTGGCTTAACAAAGTTAAGAAAAAGAAGGCCAGTGTGGTTACAGCATAGGACATTAACGGTATTCCAGTGCCTATTCCTTGCTCAGAGAAGTGCAAATTATGGTCATCAGCTAAATTCAGGGGTGTGGGGGATGGAGTAGACAATGGCAGTGGGGTAGGAGGAGGCGAGAAATAATTACTCAGGTCTGCCAAGTACACACCCAAGAGCATGTCTCTGAGGTGTGGGTGTCTTTTATTAGTGTGCATCAGCATCCGAGATGCTACATTCCTCTACCGCTACTGAACTTTCTAGCTGCAGAGCATGTAGTTCTCTAGAAATATCACCTTCATTATTACCGAACTGTGAGTAGGTGGCAGTGTCATTATGTCAGCCTTTATGAAAGAGAAATTATTACCACAAGGCACAGAGTGCAGGGTCTTGGAAATTCCTGCTTTAATCAGCCCAGCAGGAGGGAGGCAAGGAGCCTGGGCATTTTTTGCTGACAGTTTAAGACCTAAAGTCCAGGACTTTAACCCCTTTCCTTTCAGTTTGGCTTCAGGACTGTGGGGGTCCTGGACAACCTGGCTCCTTCTCAGTGGCAGACAAGGACACTGACAACACAAATACCTATTCAGAAATAAAGTATTATAGGACTCACATTCAAGGTGCAAATAATCTGCCTTTTGAGCTGCATCAGCCAAAATATTTTCTTGTTCGAATTTGGTGAAGGATGTAGGAACCAAATTTAATGTGAGCGCAAATAATAAATTGTTATAGAAAACGTCTTACGATATTGGATTCTTTTGCTCCTGTGAAGCCTTGTGAGAAAGACTGAAGCAGTGACAACGGTAGAGGCAAACTTCTACCGCATAAATGTTTCCCCAATCAGTGCCTCAAGTACACAGCACAACACACTCTTCAAACAGGACACATGGCAAGGAAAGTCTTCACAAGGAAAAATATAACTCTTTACCTTTACAGATACTTATTATCTTCTGTTACCTGCTGTATATGTTAGAACTAAACAGTTTGAAGAGAATAATGTCCCATTTTGAAAAGAATATCAGAGGACCCATTTTTGTGAGAATGCCACCAGAATCTACTCTCCCCTTTTCAGTTTTTCTAATAAGGAAATTACACTGCTGGAAGCAAATGATTGTGACTCAAGGCTAGAGCACAAATGTGTGCCAGAATGCACAGAAACTGTAGCAGGAGGGGAGCTTTTGAACGATCTATTCCACAGCATGGATGCTGAAAGTCTAAAATTCAAGAATCTGCAGAGGGGGTTACCCAAAGCAAGGGATATACTTGATAACTGAAGGGACTTGGTTGAAAAATACACAAGTTGTATCCTTATGCAATCAGCTTGGATCCTTTTGTTTTATTTTTCCTCCTCAGAGACCGCTTAACTTAATACATGGTTATTGAACTCATCAAAGTGGAGTTATCCATTAGTTTCTAGGGTAATTGTTTTTCATCCAACATAGAACTTCACAAATTATAAAAGGCATACAGAGTTCACAGTTATTATTCAGTATGTGTATAACTCTAATGAGCTATAAAGTACTTTATAATTGCTTTTTGTTAATTATGAGATTAACTTTTTAAAATAATGGGACAAAAGCAAAATAACCTGAATTACATTTGAAAAAAACCAAAAGTATAAAACTTTTCAGAGCATTTTAACATTTAGGAGAAGAGTAATTATCTAGAGATTTTTAATGTTACAGATCAAATGTGATGAACATTTACTTACCGACCATCGAGTGGGAGGGGTTGTTCATGTGGGACGAGTGGGGTGAATGGGGGTGGGGTATATGGGAACCTCTTATATTTTTTGAATGTAACATTAAAAAAGAAAGGAAAAAAACCTACAAGTGACTTCACTCTCTCTTATAAATATAAGACATTTATGAATTACTTATCTTTGGATTGGAAACACTGCAAAAGAGAAAGTCACAGCACAAATTTGATTTATTTTCCTCCTGTAGTAAATTCCTAATATCCTCTCTCAATAATGATCACAAAAAAGTTATATATTAATGCACTAAGTGGGAAGGCAGAGTCAGAGGTTGCATGGTTCTTTAATCTACCTGATTCTCTTAATAAAAACAGATTACTTAGAAGGAAAAAAGCCAAAATTTTAAGGACCACATTTACAAGAACAATAGTTGACCAGAGAGAGATAGGAAAAAAGAAGCTACTATGCTATTACTATCAATCATCAAAGTAACCAATAGATAATAGCCAAAAAAGACAGGAGACTGAGTATTCCAAAGGTACTAATATAATGTACTTATACTAGGTGCAATATAAAGATACCCATTGAAACAAAAATATAAACCTTCTTAAATATAAAAAAAACAAACTAGAATGAGAATAAACAAAATAAAGACTATTTATATAATATTTATCCAAGAAAGGAGAAAAATGTGTGTGCATATACATATATATATTCTAATATTAAAAAATGAAAAGATAAACTATAACATAATTTTAGTGGCTACCTATTGATAGGAGAATTGAGAGAATAGGTAAGAGGGGCACAGGTGGTATTGAAATCTCCATGATTATTTATTGTTTTATACAATTGACTCTAAAAATATTTTACGGATTCATATAAAACAAAATTAAATTTGAGAAGACCTACCTAAAATTAGAAAATAAAAATGAAACAATCACATAGCAGATGGACACAGGCAGCAAAAACAGCAAGATGGGGGAGGGGGAAGGGAAGGAAAAAAAAAAAAACCCAAAAACCCCAGATCTTCTTATTCCCATGTCAGTGCAGAACCATTCCAGGTTTCCCAAAACTGTTTTCTATGCCACATTGGTTCACTATTAGCCTCTCCCTAGATCTCACTGAAAACTTGAGAAAGCAAAAGGGCAGCAATTGTATGTCTTGTTTAGCTCAGTGGTGTCCACTGTCTTGGGTTAGAAAAGAATGTGGTGCATCAACCTTTGAATTTGAAAAAATAAGGGGCAAAGTCTCCTTTGACACCTCTGAGGTTGCTGAAACAAGATGTGGGATTAGTGGTATCCCTTGATCTGCATCCTTCCAGTATTAAGGATGTGCATTCCCCAATTATAACATTTAAAAAATAATAATTTGATTGTGAATAATTTTCAGACTTAGTAGAAAAGTTGCAAGAACAGTACACAGAATTTCTACATGCCCATCACTTCTTTTTGAATTGAGATTTCCATTTTAGCCTCAAATCTGAACTCAATGTAACAATCAAACGTTGCTTTGAGCAAACATGTAAAATAACTGCATTATAAGGTGAAAAAGGATTTTATTAATATAATCTTTTAAAAGGGTAAAATGCTCTGATGTTATAAAGAATAAATGATTCAGTTTGGTTTTGACAAAAAAAAAAAGAAACAAATCAACCTAATTATGTGTCCGGTTGGTGACCTAACCATATGCGGAGAACAACTATCCCAAGTGACTTTAAAACACAGTAATTTAATAAGCCATCTCTAGAGGGAGATATCCTCATGTAAAAAAAAACAAAAACTCTTTTCTAGTTATCATATTATTGATAGTAGCTTTGATATTTTTTATTCTAAGGAAAACTGTGTAGGTAATATGGGATAAAGTAAATGAGTACACAATAGTCAAATTCTATCATTCCCAGAGAGCCTGTCAGGATTCTTAGTGTGGGACAAAGGGGAAATGATGTCAGTAAAAGAGGTTAAGTAAAATCTCTATAGACTATATTTTAACTGAAAGTATCAATACTTACTCCTTTTTAATTTGGTTTTAAAAAACAAACAAATATTCAAATTTCCTTCCTCTGTCCCCTTAAGAGGTCTGGAAATAGAAATTTGCTAGTAGCAATGAGCATCTCTAATATATAGAATAGGCTATTCAATAGTGTTTCCCACTGAAAGAAACAAGCTTTTGTTGGATTAATAGTTAATTCTAGAGCTGAGGCAGAAAATATGCTAGATGCATGGGTCATACAAGCAATTCAACATCTACTCAGACTCTATCTAAAAGATTCAAAAGAACCTGAAGAATTTCCCATTGGCTGAAATTGGGACAAAGTGAGCAATAGCAACAATACTAATAATAATTGCAATGCATTAAAAACACCAAATATTTCTAAATCCATTCACTTATTTTGATACCAAAAAAGAAAAGAAAAAGGGATCATTATTGGTAGGTGTTTATGAGCTAACTTATTAATTTGAAAACTTGTAAATAAAGAAAGGCATGAGGTATTTATTCTGACTTTCCTATACTAATTCTAATACTTGGTAAGCAAATATCAAAGAAAGGGAAATTTCCCTTTATAGAAATATTTCAAGTGATAAATGAAGAAGTATAGTTAGTTATATTAGAATATCATTTTTTACATCTACATATGAATAAATGTTCTAGATGTTAAACTTACCAATAGTTGCTATCATAACAAAAATTGGAGATAACCAGATGTTATTTATCTAATGATGGAAGATCACACCAATATTTTAAGCCCTTAATGAGTATTTGTTAAATTGTGTGATTGACTGGAGCCTAATGCAAACAAAATAGAAATTCTAACAAAAGTCATTTGGTAAACCTTAAAGGGACCAGTCCAAATTAAAATAATACTGTCACTATAATATTATTGGTAATTCAAATTCTAACAGGCTCTATGGAAAAGGAGTTAAGGTACAAAATTAGGGACAACATAGAGGTGGCAGTGCTGATTTGAAAGTATTTAGAGGTTAAGTTGCATCATTCAGATGTTCTGTATAGTCTCTGTCTCACTATCATTTACAAATTAAAAGCATCAATCCCTGAGGCAGAGAAGTTCAAGTTTCTTATTTATAAATATGGAAATTATAAGAAAAATGGAAGGATAAAAGCTCACATTGCAGATTAAATATATATTTACTGTATATTATTAAAATTTTAAAAGAATGACCATATCTAATTTTAAGTTTTGCCCATCCTTTAGTAAGGTGCTAAAATTCCATGCACTCAATTATTCATTTATTCATGCAGTTGGTTAACATAGATGTATTATCCTATGTGTCAGAAAGTGTTTCAGTGTTAAAGATTCAAAAATTAATGACACACACTGTACTTAGAATATACTGAAAAGGAGATTGACAAATAAGCAAATAATTAAAAAACAATGTGGTAAATTTATGATAGAATTATGAAGATGGCAAGTTATTATGGAAAAGAAGAAGAAGAAGGAACCTGGCTCAGTGAGGAAATTGGGGGAATATATAGGGCATTCCAGGAATAAAAGTACAATAAGCAAAAGATCTGGAGTGAAGGTGGCAGGGTGGCTAGAGACGGGTGCAGAGACAATTGTGACAACACACGACTCTTTTCACCAGTATCTAAAACATGATACAAATAATTCTTTCCAACTCAGTCTACAGAGCCATTGTATTACTGTTGGAAATTTGGATCCTTTTCAATAGACTGTAAAATCTTCGTGAGGACAAGGACTGTCTGGGTTTTCCTCACCATTACAGCCTCAACATCTAAAACATTTTCCATGTGGTCTATGAATATTTGTTGAATAGAGGAAAAGATAGATGAGAAGATCAATGAATGAATGGTCTGTTATTTTCAATAATATTTCAGTTAGCATTTTTGAGCATAGCAATGTGTCCTTTGGATTATTCCTTAGCATAAAGCCCCTGAAGTGAGATTATTTGGCCTAAGAGTTTAAATATTGGAATGGCTTTTGAAACAGTCACAGGAATTTTAAGGCATACCCAAGTGAAAGCAGCTGCAAAACAAACAGCTGAGGCTGGAAGATCTGCTTCAGAAATCACCCAGGCACTGCCTACCTCCATGGATCCCTGGGCTTGTTTGTAGGCAGACTGTCCAAGACGACTGCCATGCATGTATGCATTCGTTCACTCAACAAATATTTATTCAGTGCCTACTATGTTCCTAGCACAATTCTAAACACTGGAGACAAAGAAACGCACACACACACACAGGCATACATAAAACTGCCCCATTAGAGCTTATACGCAAGTCATGAGAGACAGACAATAAGGAAAACATACAGTATGCCAGATTATGATAAATGTTTTGGAGAAAAACTAAGGAGAGAAGGGGGACATGGAGATGGATGGTGAACTATGGCCTCACTGTCCATTGAGCCTCATGGGGAGGAGAGTCCCAGGAAACAGAAAGATGGTCTGGGATTCCTATGCATCATGATATTATTCCTACTGGTTCAAGACAATTAGTGATGATTAGGCTGTGAGAGTTTCTGTGGGGAGGATTGAGGCGACTACAGAAGAAGGGTGTTCCCTGGAGCATGCAGTGTTCACTTCTGATGTGGGAGAGACAGGCCCTCTTAATCGGAGCACTGCAAGGCACCTGGCTGCCTTCTCCCTCCTCCCTTGCTTCTGTGGAGGGCTGGGTGTGCTGGTGGTTTCCAGATATTTGACTGCTTAATAAATAGAATGCTCAATATTCTAATCATGTCTCCTTCCTCAAATTGTTATAAGACTATCTACATATCTAAAGAAAATGCTTTCAGCAAGAACTATTTTGAGATATTCTAACATGGGCCATGTTTATTTCAGACCAATGAATTAGTTATATTGATAGAAAGCTAACAACCCAATTTTATTTTTATTATCCCAAAGCCTTAATGGTTAATTAATTTGTCATCCATGCTTCCTGTTGATTCTCTAACTCTCCTTGTAAGTTTATGGATAACTGTTAACATCTTCATTGGAAGGGAGTCACAGAAATGTGCCCTGAGCCTAAGTCAATTCAAGACAAATGACAAAGCAAAAAGTGGCTTGGCTGGCATGCCAGAGGTGCCAAGATTCTAGGAATATCAACTTTTATACAGATGCTGTGGAAGCCAATTCAGCAACAAATCAAAGTATATTTCTCATCTATCTTGACCCTTTGCTCTTAGACAAAAAAAGTGGGTCTATAAAAACAAACTTTGGACTAAATCAAGTAGTAATTACCCATTTCAAAAGCAACAAATGCTGAGTAACATCCTGAAACTTAAAATCTGGGTTGGAATCACTGTATGTTTGGTAAATATAATAGCAATGCTAGACAGCAATCTCAGACCTGCCCCTAAGGCAGTACATGAGTAAGTGCCTAATGAGAAGTGCAGGCAAGTTGGGAAACAGTTTACATATGAAGAAGAGTTCTTTTGGGCTTAAAATGTTTAGGGTAGGTTTTGGAAAACTTAGATCTTTGAAGAAGAGATAGATGTAAAGAAATTGAAAGGGAATTCCAAATCAGGTGATGAGTATGAGAAAAACAGGGAGGTGGAAAAGTACATTGGTTTTTAAAAACCTAGTCTTTAATTGGGGAGACAAGGTTGAATGGATTGCAGCAAGACAGGGGAATGGGTACACAGCACTGGCTTTGCGTAGGAATAACTATAGCGCGCTAAGTGATCCTTAAAACATGGAAAGGAAACATCCCACTTCAAAACTATATTTGTTTGTTTTTTTCAACACAGCCAAACCAAACTTTAAGGAAAGTATCTTAATCTTCCTGAGCCGCTATCACAAACTCACAGAATGGGTCGGCTTAAACAATATTAAATCACCAGCTCACAGTTTCCTCCCAGAGTTGTGAAGTCTGGCCGGAAATCCTTGGGTTCCTTGATGTCATAATTTCCAGGCTGTTAAGACAAATATCATACAATGAGTTGCTTAACAACAAAAATGTATTGTTTCAATGTTTTGAGGCTTAGAGAAGTTCCAAATTGAGCATCAGTCAGGCAATGCTTCCTCCCTGAAGAATGTGGTGTTCTGGGGCTGGCTGCCACCAATCCTGGGGTTCCTTAGCTCTTCTGTCACGTGGCAATGCATATGCTACTATCTTCCTTCTCTTCCAGGTTCCATTGACTTCCACCTTCTTTTTCCTCCATATTGCTCTCTTTTAATAAAATCTCCAGTAATATTATAAATGTCTAACCTCATTCAATTAGGTCATACTTTAGCTAAAAATAATACCTTCAAAAGATCCTATTTACAAGGGGTTCAGACCCGTAGGAATAGATGATGATCAGCAACATACTTGGATTTTTGTTTTTTTTCTGGGGTACCTAATTCAGTCTACCACTCTTGGCTTTTCTGTCACATGGCAACTTTTTTTCCTTTCTTTTCCAGGTTCCCACAGACTTCTGAATTTCGGCTCCTTCCTGTGGCTTTCACTATATATGTCTGAGCTGCTTCTACTCTACAGAAGACTCCAATAATTGGGCTTAAGACCTAAACCTCATTCGAGCCACACCTTAACTAAAAAATAACATCTTCAAGAAACCCTATTTACAATGGTTTCACACCCCCAAGAAAGACAAAGTTTAAGAATGTGTCTAAATTAGGGCATCTAATTTAAACCACCACTGCAAGTAAGAGGCAGAATACTCCCTGCTGCATTTTGAAAACCTGTTCTTTATAACATTAAATACCAGAGGAATGGGCCATTCTCTCAGATCTTATTAACAGGCCACATCAGAAGCCTTCGGTAAGTACACTGTCTTTCAGAAGCTTCAGAACTGCTCAGCCTGTGAAGTATTTAAAGCTACTTCCTTTCTCCCAGCCCTGTGCTTCTGAATGAAAAGGGGTTTGTGGCTCACATTCTATACTACTTTTCACTTTCCCAAGAAAGAAGAAAGGAGGATTTGGGTTTTTTTAAAAACGTATCAGTTTTATTGATACATTTTAATAAAGCATACAATTCATCTGAAGGGTACAATCAATGGCATTTGGTATAATCACAGTTATGTGTTCATCACGTCAATCATTATTAGAGCATTTTCATTATCTCAATAATAATAATAAACAAAAAACACACAAATAAACAAGAAAATTCCTCACCTCTCAATCTCTCTATGCTTCCCTCACTATAAATAGCTGCTGTTTCTGGCTATTCTAGCCAAAGGGTATAATCAATGGTTTTTAGAATAATCATAATTTTCTACCTTCATCATCTCAAAAATTTTAGAACAATTTCTTTACTCCAAAAAGAAAAACTTTACATCCCTTAGCATTCCTTCCTCAGACCTACATAATCACTAATCTCATTTCTTCTTTATAAGTGGATTTATATTTACATTTTATATAAATGGAATCATACAATATGTAGTACTCAGTGTCTGGTTTCCTTCATTTTGTAAAATGTGGGATTTTTTTGTTGGATATTAACGTTTTATACTATTAACTTACATTTGTTCAGCTTCAAAGAAAAACAGTCTTACATATGCAATTCTATCTATATTCATATTTCACATAATATATTTATATTTCACATAATATATGTAGTTCATAACAGGGTAGTCATACAGTATTTGTCCTTTTGTATCTGCCTTGCTTCACGCACATGTCCTACAGGTTCATGCGTGTTGCCATATGTTTTACAACTTCATTTCTTCTTACACCTGCAGAATATTCCATTGCATATATACACCCCAATTTGATTTTCAATTCATCATTTGATGGATTCCTGGAGTGTTTCCAATTTTTGACTATCGTGAATAATGCTGCTATGAACATCGGTGTGCAGATATCTATTTGTATCACTGCTCTCAGTTCTTGTGGGTATATACCTAGAAATGGAATTGCCGGGTCCCATGGTTAGTCTATATTCAGCTTCCTTAAGAATTGTCAAACAGTCCTCCACAGTGACTGTACCATTCTACATTCCTACCAACAATGAATAAGTGTTTCTATCTCTCCACATCCTCTCCAACATTTACAGTTTTCTGACTTTTAAATAACAGCCAGTCTAATAGGTGTGAAATTATATCTTATTGTAGTTTTGGTTTGCATTCCCCTAATTACTGGTGATTCTGAACATTTTTTTCATGTGTTTCTTTGTCATTTGAATAGACAGTTGTCTTTCATGTTTTTTGAGTTACATGATCTCCTTATATATCATGGATATTAAGCCCTTATCAGATATGTGACAGCCAAATATTTTCTCCCATTGAGTCAGCTTCCTTTTCACACTTTTGACAAAGTCCTTTGAGGTGCCAAAGGTTGAATTTTGAGGAGGTCCCATTTACCTATTTTTTCTTTTGTTACTCATGTTTTGGGTATAAGGTTTAAGAAATTACCTCCTACTACAAGATCTTGAAGATGTTTTCCTACATTTTCTTCTAGGAGTTTTATGGTTGTCACTTTTATATTTAGATTCTTGATCAATTTTTAGTTAAATTTTGTATACAGTGTGAGATAGGGGTCTTCTTTCTTTTCCTTTGGGTATGGCTATCCATTTCTCCTAGCACCATTTGCTGAATAGACTGTTATGGCCCAGCTAGGTGTGCTTAACAGCCTTGTCAAAAATCATTTGACTGTAGATGTGAGGGTCAGTTTCTGAGTTCTCGATTCAGTTCCATTGATCAATCTGTCTGTCCTTATGCCAGTACCATGCTGTTTTTACCACCGTAGCTAAGTAATATGCTCTAAAGTCAGGAAGTGAGAGTCCAACTCTGTTCTTCTCTCTAAAGACATTTTTAGCTACTTGGGGCCCCTTATCCTTCCAAATAAATTTGGTTATTGGCTTTCTTCTGCAAAAAAAAAGACTATTGGGATTTTTATTGAGATTGCATTGAATCTGTAAGTCAATTTGGGTAGAATTGACATCTTAAAAATATTTAGTCTTCCAATCCATGAACACAGATCATTCCGTTTATTTAAATAGAAGGAAAGGTTTTAAAGAACAATATAAAAATATTGAACTTGGTCTTTCCATCAGAGAAATGAGATGCCACAGGCTGTGCTCTGACTTGCCAAATAATATTTTGAAAACTCTAGATTTCTTTCCTGAGGGAGAACCAGATCTTTGGCATTAGTCACACTTTCCCTTTGTTCAGGTTTTATGTAAAAACTGTAAGTACCCACAAAACATTATACATATCTTGTGCATAGTATATTTTCTGCAAATATAATAGAAATCAGATTTTGCCACAATTAAACTCTACTTATGTAACTGAGCTATTTGGGAGATTGGAAACCTTCAACTTCTTTTGTTAATTAAAGGATATGCTTATTAGAAATCCTAGGTATTATACCTGAGAAAATGAGAATTTACTGAGCCATCAGTGATTAAATTGGTCTGTATAAATAATAACAACAATTATAATACTAACACTAGGGCTTATTATATGTTAAGACTTTACATATATCATTCCATTTCGAGTTCATGACAACTACTCTATGAGGTAGTGTTTATTATAGAGAAGGCAAACTATTACAGAGAAAAAAAGTTACAGAGTAGGGTTTAGTTGTCCAAGGACTCATGGAAATAATCACTGGCACAGGCAGGATTCAAATATAAATGGTTTTACCTAGCACCAAAGCTCACTAAACTCCACTGACTACCTGCCTGTTCATAGTTCTGAAACAAAGGAGAAAGTTCCTGACACTCTTAATTTGTAAACTTTGTCAACATTTTTTATTTCCACATATTTCCACATTATTTCAACTTCTATCAGTTGAAATTAACACCCTCCTGCTTGTATTAACTGGATGAAATCTAGGTGTTGGATACCATTAAACGTCCTGGAAGCAATTCCCAGAGTCAATGCAAGGAGTTCTTTCTGGAAGAGCTGGGGTGTGGATGTGGATTCTCACAACCCTCCAGGCTTTCCAGTACATGAGATGGAGTCCACTTCAAGCCTCCATCTGGTATAGACTAAAACCTTTAAAATATCAGGAGTTACATCCAATTTGGTGACAGTAACCAAAGGGAAAGCTACTATAGAATTCTCTTTTCAGTCTCTAGGCCTAATGCCTGGGAATTAGGAAGGCCTTTGAAACTTTATCAGCAGCTATTTAATAGAACAATATTAGTCCTGAATATTTTCTCTCCTCAAATAGATATTCAATAATAGTAAGACTCACTGCTTGTATCAGTCAGGCTTAGCCAGAAAAAAAGAACCATATATATAGGGAGATTTATTTTAGAAATTGGCTTATAGGATTGTGTAGCTGACAAATCCAGATTCCAGTGGGCAGGGCAGAGGCTAGAAATTCCAGTAAGATTGATGTAGAACTCTTGAGTCCAAATTCCTTAAGCTAAAAACTCAGGAAGGAGTGAAGAGTGTAGTCTTGAGGCTGAATTCTTTCCTCCTGGGACCATCAGTTCTTTGCATTTAAGGTCTCCAATTGATTGGATGAGGCCCACCCATATTATCAAGGGTAATCTTTAATTAAAGGCAACTGATTATAGATGCTAATTCCATAGACAAAATATTTCCACAGCAACATCTAGGTCAGTATTTGAGAAAACAACCCATAACTTAGCTCAGTTGACACATAAAATTAACCATCATGGTGCTATTCTCTTGAACCTTAAGAACATGTAATTGAAGCACTTGCATCTAGTTAGTGTTCATCTAAGGCCAAAATACTGGCATAGTAGACTTAATGGTTCTTATTTTATAGAGGGAATCCCTAAAAGTCCACTAACAATATACAAATAGAATATGCAGTTTGAATAGTCAATTTGCTTAAACTTCAGTGACAGAGGAGCCAGCAAGTAAGTATCTGATTGGCTCCATAAGTAAATTTCATACTTGCCATCAGATGTCTGAAATTCAGCCAGGATTTCTTTTTTCCCTTGGAATTTATTTTAATATTTCATTCTTGCAAAGAAAAATATCAGGTTGTATATGCAACAATTGAAATAAATTAGAGATGCCTCTCTTAAAGCATGTTTGAAAGACTATTTCTTAGTTTGTCAGGGATGCTATAATAAACACCACCAGCTGGTTGGCTTAAACAACAGCAAGTTATTTTCTCAGTTTTGGATACCAGAAGTCCAAATCAAGGTATTGCCAGGCTATGTTTTCTTTGTGGTGAATAGACTACATTGACCTTGAATAGTGTTACTGCGTTTAAAAAAATGGAAGTGGGCTTGGGTTTATCTCTCTTCTGTAATTCTTATCACTAAGGAAGACTTATCATAGTTTTCCAGGGCTGCTATGATAAATATCACACAATGGGCTGGCTTAATCAACAAGAATTATTGGCTCACAGTTTGGAAGCCAGAAGTCCAAAATCAAGATGTTGGCAAGGCCATGTTTTGTCCCAGAGTTTGTAGTGTTCTGGTGCTGTTTGCCCTTCATCACATGTTGATTTCTCCTCTTTGGATTCTTCTGATTTCAGGATTCTACTAACTACAAATAAATTTCCTCTCTTTCGAAGGCTTCCAGTCACATAGATTAACACCCACCCTAATTCAATTTGATCTTATCCAAAAGAGAATCTTTAAAGACTCTATTCATAAATGAGTCCACACCTTAACTAATAATAGCATTTTCAAGGTCCTATTTACAAATGGATTTACACCCACAGGCACATAGATTAAGTTTTGAATACATCTTTTGTGGAGGACATGCTCAATTCCAAGCAGAGCTTTTATATCTTTGACCCAAGAATTAAACCAGAATTTCTAAAAGCCAACCTGGAGCCCTACCTGTCTGTCTACCCTTCTCTCTTACCTTCTGGAACTCCTCATCATTTAGGAATTATATTTCTGATGAAGCTATGTAGCTCTTCTTTATGCCAACTTAGTAGACAAATGTCTCAAGTTCTGGCTTTGGGAAGGAAGAGAAGATAAGAAACCATAGACATTCCCCAATCCAATGGTGCCAGAAATAGGACTGATGCTGTAATTTGCTTTCATCTAGTTCTTTGCACTATTTCTCAAATTGTTTCAGAACATAGATGGCTTAGGATTCCTAAATTTCCACTAAGGAAGAATATATGTAATTTATACACAATTCGAGTTCAAAGGCAAGAAACTCATTCTTGTAATTATCAGTGAAGAGCAGGTGGAACAACAATCCTGGAACTATTGGAAAGGAAGAGGATCAGGAAGAAAGAGCTTAATACTTAAACTGAGCCTCAAGCTATGTTCTTGGCTCCAGAAACAATGCGATCCCAGTTCCTGGAACTTTGGGTGGAAAGGAAGAGCAGAATTAATTCTAAGACTGAGTGTCAGATAAGAGTTCTTTATGAAGAGGGACTACTTTGGGCAGAGAGCCTGAAGAAGCACTGATCTCTTAGCTGGGATTGATTGACCCTTGTTTCAGTCACAAGAAGGAACAGAGGCCAGGAAGGAGAGTGGGTCATAAGAAAAACCATAAATTTGATAAAATAAAAATAGGAAATTAATTACAACTTTGTTCCAAATTGAACCCAATTTAAAATCCCTCTTAAATTAAGATTTAATTTAAATCTTAAGTTAAAATGGTCTAGAAAGGTTTAACTCAATCCTTTACACAAATAGTCATATATACCTTATAGGAATATTGTCTGTGTAGATCAGGTTTGTGATGCCTCATGTGATGTTGTGGTGGTTTGAAGTTGTATGTTTCCCCCAAAACTAGTTCTTAAATCTAATCCACTCCTGAGGATGTGAATCCATTTTAAATAGGACCATTTGATGAAGTTACTTCAGTTAGGTGCAGCCCACCTCAAGCAGGATGGGTCTTAATCCTATTCTTGGAGTCCCTTATAAGAGAATGAAATTCAGACAAACCAAGATAAAGCCACAGGAAGCAAGAAGCTGAAATAGAACCCAGAAGAGAAGAAAGAGTTCAGGAGACACCTTGGGCTTTGCCATGTGACCCAGGAATCAGTGAACACTGGCAGCCAGGCCAAAAACACTACATTTTTTGGGAAAAAGCACAACTGTGATGATGCCTTGATTTGAACATTTTCCTAGCCTCAAAACATGAGCCAATAAATTCCAATTGTTTAAGCCAAAACATTTTATGTTATTTCCTTGAGCAGCCTAGGAAATTAAAATAGATGCTGACAATGAGAAGCAAATGTACAAATACAGCCCAATTCAGGAAATCTGATAAGGAGGGTTGATAAAGCGAAGGGGTTGGGGAGACTGTAAAGCACACGGGAGATCTTTTAGGATGTGGTTTCTTAAGGAGAACCAGAAATCCAGATTTTGAAAGTTTTAAAAATATGTCATTAAACAATGTTTAATATTGTAAATATATCTAAATTTTAACAATCCATGTTAGTGGAAATATCACGGCTCCAGACTGAAGTACTAAGGTGTTACATGGCTGAGAAAACATACTTGTTAATTCACTGTTCACTTTTCAATTGGGATGGAGATCAAATATAACTTTGTTTACCCTTTTCTTTCAGATAGAAGTATAAGTAAATGAATTTACCAGCTTTGTAATTAAGAAGAATGGATATACCACTTTATGGAGTAATTCAAAATGCACTTTATATTATGATTGGTTATTAACAGCATAACAAGAAAAAAAGGAGAGATAGGCATGGGAGAATGAGCACAGGAACAGGTTTGAAGATAAAAAATTGGGAGAGGAAAGGAAAGGAGACCAATGGCTCTGAAGGGAAATACATTAAGGAAGAAAAAAGCAATACAACAGAAGGAAAGGCATAAAGAGAGGAAATAAATTTTGAGTTGACAATGTAAAGTAAATTAAAATGGTTGCTTGCATTGAGCATGGCTAGGAGCAGACCCATTCCAAGAAAGGATTTTCCAGGAGACAAAAGCAATTAATGTCAAGGGCTTTCCAAGAAACTGAAACACACCATATAGAATTGCAGCTAAGCAACACCTGGTGATTAAGGTCAGTTTCAGTCCAGTAGAGATACCTTATCAGATGGACTAATCAATATATATCTGCTCCCCACTTTGTAAGACCCATCTATTCAATAAAGAACTTCAATGTCAACTAGTCATTGTACCCCCTACTTGGATATTACCTAAATGCCTTTATAAACAGCTGTGACTAGATGGCTATTGAGACTCTTGCTCGGGCACCCTGATTTCAGATCTCCCTGTCAAGCAGTTTCTCCTTCAATAATCCTGCAACTTTAATGATGCTGTTGACTCTTTCTTTGGGCAATTTGGAGAGTTTCACTTAGTTATGTATTTAATTAATTAATTTATTAACCAGCAAATATGTATTGAGTATCTTCTGATGCCTGGCTCTTAAGTGAAAGAGATATAACAGTGAACAAACTAAGTCCCTGAACTTATAAGGATTCCAGTGGGACACAGAAGATGAACAGATCATAAATGAATACATAATAAATCAGCTTCTAGTAAATGTTATAGAAGGGAAAACTAAAGCAGCCTACTGAGGTTTCATAGTTAGGGACTTGCTTGTTTGGGCAAGTGCTCAGGGAAGGCCTCTGGTAAGTTATGATGTGATCTGAGATCTTATAAAAGTAAAGGAGCTATGCATGAAGTTAACATGATAAAGTCTAAAACAATCACCTCTGTGACAGCAAAGGAGAAGGTGTACCCTGTTCACCACTACTCCTCATGGTTTGGCATGAGGCCCTTTGGAGAAATAACCCAAAACCTGGAAGATGTCAAGGCCATCTATATGCTTTGAGAATGATAAGGGTTCTTTGGTCCAGAGCAGTGGAAACTGTCCCTGACCAATTTAAATGAAAAAAGAGTGTGTTGACAGGATGTGAGGGGCAAGGCTGCCTTTGCTTGAGGGTGGTGCCACCCACAGTGGGCAACGTATAAACTGTATGGTCATTAGCCAGGGACTTATTCCAGAACTTCAGAGAATTGAAGGAAATGATGAAGAAAAAGACTATGGATGGGCAAAAATCAGAGAAGCCCCAGAGACTCAGGGTGAATGAACTTCAAACACTTCCAATGTTTGTGGTCCTCTACTTAAGATAAAAACTGGGGAGAGAAAGAGCTTCACTGTTCTTGGGTTATGCACATTTCTCTTGCAACAGAGGTCAGGAAACTCAGTGAACAGCCCTGCTAAGCTGTCCCCTAGTGAGGCTGGGATGGAGCTCAACGCTAAATCAAGATGCTATTACCAAAAAGAGGAGGGATGAATTTAGAGCAGGCAAAATTATAAATGCTGAAAATACTAGAACATATCTCACAGAAATATTGATTTAATTCTTTAAAAAACACTTTGAACAGAACCTGACATTCTGTAAGAACTCAGAAAAATATATCTGGGATCTAAGGTCCTCATTCATGTTCTTATGTACTCTGCTTTTGAAAATAATTTCCCCTGGAAAAATGAAAAATCTTTTCATTTTATCACATAATTGGTTTTAAACATGAGTAATTCAACTTAATTCTGATTTGCTTGACTGAAAATCTCTCCATTTTCTCTCTCTCTCTCCACCCTCCCCCCATTCTCTCTCTCTTTTTCTGGTGTTTACGAGTGCACACACACACACACACCATACACAAAGGTGGATCTCATATTTCTTACAAGGTATGTTATTGGAAAATATCCTTACAAAATTGCCTGTGAAGATACAAACTTGCCCAAAGGCCAGAGATCAAACAAGTGATAAACAACAATTTTTAATAGACTGGGAGGGGGCAGCCACAGAGTGAGGCTGAGTGTTAGGAACAGTGGTATGAATTGTTTTTATGCCTCCCAATTTTGTACTGTGTAAAATAAACACCAAGTTAATGAAAATTTTACACAGTACAAGATTGGGAGGCATGGCAAATGTTGGAAAAGCCCAAGAACTAATAGCAAGGAAACAATAATGGGGAAATTTTTAGAAAAAGGAAAGAAAATGAAATTCTACTGAACAACCTCAGAAGAGCATGTTGAAATGAAATTAAATTGAGACAGAAGACTCCTAAATTATAACACTTATTACAGAGTACATTGCAAAATTATCTATATAATCATCTCCATTGCTGAGTTGAAAGTACTGAGATGTTAACTCATTTAATTAGTAAAGGATTACTGAGTACACACTATGTGCCAGGTACAGTGTTAGTCAATGGGATGTACCAGCAAACAAGTCTATGTCCTACCTAGTGAATGTGCAGATTCAATATGAACTATCTTTGCAGCCCCAGCTCTAATATAACAACCAGGCACAAAAAAAAAAAAAGGAAGGAAGGAACCAGTAGTCAATGTTCTAGTGATAGGTGCCTAAATAAAGAGGAATATTCATTGACAAATACATCTAGGAGAAAAATTAATGATGGCATATGTTTACTGAGATTATTAAATACTTGGCATGCATTTTCAGTTAATTCTAAAACATATTATGGGTAATATTTCCACAGTATGGAAGGTAAATAACTTTTCTCAGGACATACAAATAGTGCTTAGTAGATCTGAGGTTCTAAAGTCTGTCTGATTTTGGTATTTTTATATACTCATACATGTTTCTATTAAGCTTTAGGCTGGAAGATAAATTTAAGAGGAATCTTATTTAAATCAGTGGATCTCATCAATTTTCTGAGTACCAAGGTGATTCTGATGCAGGCACACTTGGAAAAAAACAAAGAAAAGCTTCAACCAGTGGTCAGCATTTGTCATTAGCCTATAGTTAATGTTTCTTTATCAACCTTTGAATTAGATTATATTGAACATAATCACTGAACCTTTATCCTTAGCCAAATTTACATTTGTGAAACATTTGGAAAACATTTATATCTTTATTCTAGTTGACCCTCACAATAAGCCTGTGATATAGATGTTGAATATGGAGAAGAAAGAATTTTACCTACTCTTTCACAGATTTGTAATCTGAGGTTTAAGAAAGTCGATTGATTTGTCTAAGGACACACAAGACAGTGAAAGGGTCCCCATCCCAGCATGTCTGATGTATTTTCCTAATCTTGTTTGCACCAAAAATAAACACATCCCAAGGAGGTTTGCTTTACCTCCAGTGTCTTGTTTGCATCTATGTGTAAAATGTGAAGTACTGCTTCAGAGACATTGTGGGATTCATCCTAAAGCTTGCATATAAAAATGTGAGTGCTAAGTCTTGAAGTACTCCATAAATGTTGAAGAGAACAAACCAAAATAGACCTCAGGAAAACAGTCTGAAATCAAAGAGCAGAATTGCTCTAGAAATCAATATCACCAAAAGGAGACAAATGGCTGAAAATAGGACAAATTAGAATTGCACACACAATGTAATACAGTACCCAAACAGGCAGTGATTTTCCAGGCTGCATATAAAGAGACATTTGATTCTAGCATGAGAAAGTAATAGCCTTTTTCTACAAAGCCCAGGGGAGAGTGCTTCTGATAACAGTGACTGGGGTAATACAGTCCCATCACCAAGAGTGGGACAGACAGGCAACAGAAATGAGAGGGGAGCAGAAACATCGATTTCCAAGTTAGGCTTAAGGAGTTTAATGTGTGTAGATTAGTGATGTAATGACAAAGAGGTCCTTGATTCTGAACAGCAATACTTCACAGAGAAAAGATGATATTTAGTCCAATTTATGTGGTCTTGTGAAAACAAACCAACTAGCCATTGAGTCTTGGGGCTGAAAGAAAGAAAAGAGGTTATCTCCGTTACTCTCATAATGATATTAAATATGTATTTTTAAATGACATTATATGGTTATTTAAAAATAAACCTCAGTGTAAAAGATTTTTGTTCATTTCTTTATTCATTTGACAAATTAATATGGGGCATCTGCTATGTGCCAGGCATTGTGTTAGGGGATAGGGATATAAAACTGAGTTTAAATTTACATCTGACCTCGAGGAATTTATTTCTAAATCAAAATGCAATCATAAACAAATGATTTTTTTAAATGTAATATGTGTCCTAAATACACTTCTCTGTATTTGGCAGTGGTGGTGGTGGGGGGGGGGGTTAGTTTATAAACTTGTTAGAAAGTTATAAATTTGACCAGAGCAGTTTGAGGAAAAAGAAATAATATTGTTTAAAAAATAAGTTCATGTTTTCTTTCACATGCCTTTGGAACATAAAGTCCCCATGTTATTATGCATTCTTTCCAAACATTTTAACAGCTGAAAATATGGCATGTGAATGCACTCACACCCTACTGGCAGAAGGAGTGTGGAACGGGCATGGTGTCAGACAGGAAGGTGACACTAAGGCCACTCGATATATGGGTGCCCCCAATTGTCAACCCCACTAGTGGGGAATGTCACTAGCAGCTGAGAAGATGACTGGACCATCCATGCTTTTGCTTCCATTTGAATGAAAGGCAGTCAAAGCTTGACTCTATATCTTGATTGGGAGTCCTGGATAGCTTTGGGGCAGTGGCTCCTCTGCAGTAAAACTGAAGTATGTGCCCACAGAGATGGGCATGATGAGTGGGTGCCCTTGCTCAGGCCTCATTACGAGGGTCAAACTAAAGCCCATAATTCCCTGGCCCTATTTTTCTGACACTGGTCATCATCCCACTATTTCCTTCAATACCTGGATTAATGGTATATTCACTGCCTACAAATTCTATGGGTTGCTATGACCCTTTCTTTGTGAACCTTGAAAAAAATGTGTGTGCATGTTGGGTGGGTTAGTAAGTTAATAAGAATATCAATTATCTCTTTAAGAGTAAAAGTAGAATGACATGTGCCTGGCCCTGATCTGCTTTGCATTTACTAATAAATTGAACTTTCAAATAACTTTAAGAGGAATTATTCTCAATTTTACAGTTGAAGAAACTGAGGACATGTTTGCTGAGATAATCTCCAAGATCACTCAGCAAGGCTGTGAAGAAGGCAGTATTAGAATCCAGGCAGTGTGACTTTGCAATCTACTTGCTTTACTACTATGTTACCTGCTAATCAGGACTATGCCTGTTCAGCCAATCCAGTGAATGGCCAGGTCTCCTCTAACAAGAGTCTATCAGCTATTAAAACCAAAATACAAGTTCATTAAACCAATTTACTGGAACACTTGTGCTCTTATTAAAAGAGGGAATAAGAAGTTCCAGCACTGATAAGGCCACTGTAGCCTGTGGAAATAATCTATGTCCCTTGTCTCCTTTCATTAATGCTCTGCCTGTTGCCCTAACTAAGAGTCAGATGTCCCAAGGATCTGAATTGAACACATTTCTGTGAGGAAAATTGGGGAGAGAAGTGGGATGAATCTAAGCAAAGTCCTTGATGAGGAATCCAAAGAGTCACAGAAACCAAAGGCAAATTCTGACATCAATGACAATGGACTGAGATAATAAAACCACAATAAACCAAGATGCAAACTGAGAACCAAATAGGACCTGAATCAAAACATGAAGGAAAGTACAAGGGAACTACTGCAAAGGCCAATTCCTCTTCTTCGTCTCATCAGCTTAATGACAGTAAATGATTTTTTAGAACTTGCTCTCTTTCAGGCACTGCTTTAAATGCTTTTCTATATTGAACATTAATATTTGTTTGTATTTATTCCATGAAAAACCATATGTGGTTGGTATTAGCATTATCTCTATTTTTAATTTCAGGAAACTGATGCCCAGAGTGATGAAATAATATTTTCAAAGTCACTCAGCTGATATGTGATAGAGGAGCCAGGACACAAAGCTAGGTGATTTGATTCCACTATATGTATATGATATAAATATATCAAATTATATTTCCTTTTAATGGCTAGATAGAATATATCAATTATATTTGCCCAGAGGCATTTCATTGGTATACCTTTGACAAGTGTGAAATGTCTCATCAAATTACTATAGCAGAATTAGTATGGGGCATTCTATTATTTTCTACTAAATACACAGCGTTATATAGAGATTTTATGGTATCTTCTTGCCTGGGCCTCTGAATACAATCCCAGCCATTGCTCTGAGGTAGAAGGATCTCAGACCACCCTCCAACATATCAAACAGAACTATTATGTATATGTGAGCAGATCTAGTCATATGGAAAAAGGAGCCTCCTTGGGGATCTTATATAAGCATATTACTCGCAAGTATCTATACTAATTTTTTTCTTTTTTTTCCTCTTTACATGGTGCCAGGGATTGAACCAGTACCTCATACCTGTGAAGCAGGCATTCAACCACTGAGCTATACCCACTTCCCTATACTAAAATGTTGAAGGTTTATTCCTAGGTCCATTTGATATCATTATTAATCACTGCCACGAAATTTCTCCCACTACTTACTAAAATGATGCAAATCTATACTTTCATTATTCTCAGCTTCTCCTGGGGAATCTAAACAATTTTCTCCAAACCAAGCTTCTATATCCAACTCTACAATGTTATAAAAGTGGCTGCTTTATCCAGTCAATGCGTCATTTGAATGGTAACCAAAGTTGATTTCATGGAAAGGACAAAAACCAAAAGAGCAATTGAGGAGGAAATCACCCTCTTTCAATAATGTTCCAATGAATTTGTCTTTAAGAGCTAAACTCAATGGTTTCCAACCCTCCTACCTCCACCTAGTAGAAGGCTCAAGGAGGGTAATATCTGTTATAAATATGCACTTTTAAGTCACACATTCATGATCAGCATGATCCCAACATTTTCTCTGTGGTTACAAAATCAAGATAAATTCTTTTCATTTGTTTTCAACATTTTCCTCCTTTGGAGCCCAAGCACCAAACCTAACTCATTTCTGGACTCTGAAAGAAATAAATTTAATGTCTTTAGTTGAAGAAAATAAGTTATTCCTAATTACAGAAATTTTAAAGACAGCTTTGAATGTAAATATTCAAAATATATAAGTAGCAAAACATAAAAAACAGTCTTGTAAAAAATATCTGAAAAAATTAGATAACTTTTGCTACAGAAAGTCATCATATCAGTTCACATAGGTGACTCCTCAGTCCAGTGAAAGAAGATTATAACAATCATTGAAATTTCAAATGTACAGTTAAAGCCTATGAAGGACCTCAATGCTCTGGATTTTATATGAAGGTATAATCCATAATCAATTGGAATGAAGTCGCCAAAACTATGCAGCAGTTCATATTAATCTCTTCAGGTTATTGTAATTATCTACATTATAGAAAAGCACAGGATTTGTGCCAATGCAAATTACCCAGAAGAGAATTTCCTGGGGTACAGGAGGATTTGCAGCATGCAATTACTGTCACTAATATAAGATGAAACCTGGTTTCATTATGATTTGTCAATAATCAGTAAAAGTACCTTCCAAAGAATCTTTTCACAAGGTCATTGACAACATAGTTAAGGTCACTATGAATTCTTCAAAATTTAGTTATCACTGAAAAGATATTACTGAACACCATGTTGTGACTGTGAAGTGTAGTTTCTTCACAGAGATTTTTCCACTTATCCTCACTAGGGGTAGCACACATGACTCTTGAGAGAAGTTGATACTGTCACTGGGGAATTGATTCACAAGGTAAGAATGTGCTAACATTTCCCAGGGATGATTCTCTAAGAACCAGCGTGTTTACAGTGGGTGCTAATATTATTCCAGGCAGTACTAAAATGCACTTAAAAATAAAAATATAGTTTTCAAAAAATTGAAGAGAATCAGCATCAACTCAGTATCTGTCCTCAGTCTACACATAGGGATTCACAGTGATTTGTACCAAGTCAAAATGGTCATGAAAGGAAAAAAATAAAGACATACCCATGTGCCATTACTTTTAAAGATTACTCTAAGGATATGGGTATATTTTGTTTTATTATATCAGGAAGATAGACACTCAAAAAGAGCTACAACAATTGACAAGAAACAAGGTCTCAGAGAGCCATGTGTAATGATCACCCATCCGAAGAGGCTGAATCCAAGCAATTGACAAGTACTCTCTGAGAGTAACCCATAGGCACCCAACAGTAAGAAAAATTGGAAAATCTCTCTTTATGTCTTCCTTGATCAGCCAGGAAATTATATTAAATATGGGCAACATTGGGAAGCAAAGATCAAATTATCAACATAGAATATTTAATGAATTATTAGGTGTGACAGTTTGAATTTTATGAATCCTAAAAAACAAACTATTCCTAAACTATTCCCGTAGGTGTATCCATTTAACTATTCCTGTAGGTAATCCATTTAAGTGGATTACCTCCATGGGTTGTGATTCATGTTGAGTCTCTGACCTCTTGATCAGTCTGATATAAAGAGAGACACAGAGAGACAGACAGACAGTGGAGTAGGGAGCCACCATGTTCGATGCTGCCATCTGAAAGCGGTTTCGCCCACAGTTGAGCCTCAAAGTGGGAAGATCCTGAGAGGCTCAAAGAGTTGAGGCCCAGAGATTAAGAAAGAAGGCCCAGTAAGAGACAAACCCTGTGCCGGGCTTGCCTATAGTTGCAGAGAGGCAGAGACCTCGTCAGAGGTCGGTGGTCATCTTGCTAAGACACGTGCTCTGAAAACAGAATCAACAGTAGCTGGCTTTGGTGAGAAAGCACCTCTTATGGTTCCTCAATTGGGACTTTCATTGCCTTGGATGAAAGTTCTTCCCCAAATAAATACCTTATATAAACACCAACACATTTCTTGTACTTTGCATTGGCACCCTTTTGATAAACTAAAACATTAGGTGAGTTTCATAATGATTCTAGGATAGAAATAAGAATATTCATGGCATATGAAAGGGGCAAGGTACCAGGAAAAAAAAGACATGGTAAAAGTGAATTTGAAATGCTGCAATATAGCTTATCTAGGCCTGGATTAGATAGGTAGCTGGAAAGATTTCTCCTGGAGAATAAACCTACTGAAGATAAGCAGGACATTTTAAATAGAACCAAACTACTAGGCTTCATCTCTATATGGGTACTCCACAAGTAAGAATTGAAAATATTTCTTAGAAAAATATCTGAACCTGGAAATCAAAGATAAATGGAAAGGAATTAAAGACACAGATTTCTGTATACATTGTTGTGATGGAAAGGGTCAGTCATCTTCAAAGTAGCCTTTTACCAGAGCTCTCTCCATTACAGAATAAGCACTCTGTGAACTAGCAAAAAACAGAACTGAATTCACATCAGCTTTTATATCATTATTCTTCAGTCCTCTAAGAAACTTTCTGGGGGAGGAGAAAGAGGTTCTTCAAAGCCTTGTAATATTACCTAAGACCATTAAAACCTAATCATAATGCCTAACAAACTATAAAACTATGTAAGAGTTTTAAGCCTCCCCATGTTTACTCTTGTTTTTTTTTTAAGATTTATTTTTTAGTTTATTTCTCTCCTCTCCATCTCCCCCCCTTGTCTGCTCTCTGTGTCCATTCACTGTGTGTTCTTCTGTGACTGCTTCTATCCTTTTTAGCAGTACCAGGAATCTGTGTTTCTTTTTTTGTGTCATCTTGTTGTGTCAGCTCTCCGTCTGTGCAGCGCCACTCCTGGGAAGGCTGTGCTTTTTTCCTGTGGGGAGCTCTCCTTGA
Source organism: Dasypus novemcinctus (assembly GCF_030445035.2). Taxonomy (NCBI): domain Eukaryota; kingdom Metazoa; phylum Chordata; class Mammalia; order Cingulata; family Dasypodidae; genus Dasypus; species Dasypus novemcinctus. The sequence continues at coordinate 49,476,950 of NC_080683.1, forward strand.
AAGGTGCACTCCTTGCACGTGGGGTTCCCCTACACGGGGGACAGCCCTGTGTGGCATGGCACTCCTTGTGCACATCAGCACTGCATGTCAGCCAGCTCACCACATGGGTCAAGGAGGCACTGAATATGAACCCTGGACCTCCTATGCAGTAGGCAAACGCTCTATCATTTGAGCCAAATCTACTTCCTCCCATGTTTATTCTAATTCTACCACAACAGGCAAATGGAGAAAGGTGGCTCAGTCACTGGACTTGTCAGCAGTGGAAAACTGTCAAGAAGATAGAGATTTCCTATTTTGTTCTAGAACATTATGATCTTTATAACCTATTGCTTCTTTCTACTGACCCTTCACCTTGTAGTATTCAATCTGGACATAAGGTAAAGGCCCTAGTCCACTAAGTCACCAATGTCTTAACTACTCAAGAAAAATTCATCTATAACTCTAAATAAATGATGAGAAACTCATGGCTAATATGAAATTTCAAAATCACCTCTATAGTTTTTCAGTCTGCACTAGGATATTCATTGCAAACTCTATTTGAAATTGGGACCTCAAAGTTTCTCTGTATGCCTTTTATCCCATTTTTATTTACTATCAGTAAAAATTTACAATTGTATTCAAAATATACCTTTCTCTTTAAACCTTCATAACATCCTTCAGTCACTTCTCTGAGAGACACATTCTGTTCTATATTCCACAGTAACCTTTATAACTGTGACCTAAATCTTTACCCCATCTTTCTTTCTCTGAGATACTTGTTCTTAAATAATTCTGTCTTCTTTTTCACTAGTTCCTACCATAGTATGGTAGATCTCTATCACATGAAACATCAAGTCTTTTCCATTGGTTGGCCCTCCATGCTATGTACCAGCTCCTCTCAAATTACTTAAATTTAAACTACTTAAATATATTTTATTAATCAATAACTGCAATCTGGTTCTTTTTACAGCACAATTAAAATTGCTGCTTTAAAGTTCAACAGTTGTTGTCTAAACAAAATAAATTTTAAAAAAAGAAAAAGAATAAACAAAATCAAGCTTTTTCTTCATCTCAATTTTTGTTGGTCTTTATGTTGAACAGTTTATTGGTTGAGTGAAAAATGTTGCAACCATATCAAGTAGTTATTTTTGCTTCCTTAAATTCTGACCACTTATGATTTCAATAATCTTTATTTGCTTTGTTGGTCCCCAAATCCAAATCATTTATTCAAATAGTTATTAAAGCTATACAATTTACCAACCTGAGGATATTTTAAAATGTAACGATCCCTGTGCCTCACCCAGACTAGTTATATCAGAATAGTTCTAGGCATCAGTTTGTTTGTTTGTTAGTTTTGTTTTATTTTAACAGCTCCCCGGTTGATTCTAATGTGCAACTACTGTCAGGAGCCATTCATCTAACTACTTCACAGCTTGATTTGCCTTTACATCTTTTTTCTTTCCACTGGTAATATTCCTACAAGTTCTAACCATAGACTTCCTACTTTCATGTAATGTATTTACTCATTCACCATTTGATAAACATTAATAAGGATATACTATATGTTATGTACTTAGAAGACCAATATGGATATGGCAGAGCAAAATTTTGTGAGGAGCTCACAATCCACTGGGTGATTGAGTGATAGGGGCTTGAAGTACAGGTGCTTAAGAAGCAGGAAATACAATATTATAGAAACTCACCTAAGGGATTGGTTAGCTTTCTTCTAATTAAAACAGATTTCAGGGGTAAATGAATTTTCACAGATAGTTCAACTTCCTTTGTAACTGATTATGTGAATGGGTGAAGGAAAACCTAAAGATAAACCATCTTTAGGGTGTATATAAATGACTAATAGATTTTAATGTCTTTATGCCTTTAACCAAGATACCACAAGGAAAATAATTAATTCCCTTTGATGCATATTGAGTGATTCCTGTAAGTAAGGGATATAGATGGAGGTATGCATTATACTCTTTTAAAAAAAATACGATAAATGCATTTCTTTCTTTATTTAGATGTTTAAACTCTTGCACTAGGATTTTACAAGCTGGTGAACATAGATAAATGATTTCTCCAACAAAACTACAACCACACATTCCCATACAGTATAAATATATGGTTGAACTAACATTAATACACAGAACAATGTTATCAGTTTTATAATAAAACAAATGATCAAATATCCAAATTATAAGTTACACAGTTCAAAAGATACATAAAATATTAGATGTTTGCTGAAGTCACTAGCAGAAAACCACTTTTTTTTTGTAAGAAGTTGAGAAGTGAAGGAAAAAAACACAGTTCAAAAAATAATAGTTGATAAACAACTTTCAATAGATATGGGAAAAATTACAAGAATTTCAGAAATTTTATGATTAAGAATAATTATAGCCACCATAGCAAAGCATCTCTACCTTTTAAAATTTTTACTAAATTAAAGAGCATATTCTACATGTTCTGTACCAGAAAAAAGCAACATTGTGCTCAAAATATTTAATAGCCTTCCATTCATACGTCTGACCTTCCCAGTTAAATTGCACTACAAACTGCAAATGTTAAAGTAACTGTAAGACTTTTTTTGTCTGCAGACATTAAAGACCTGTTCTACTGTACAATGCACACTTTCAAAATGGAGATTTTCTCTGAAATCACAAAATGGAATTTATAGATAGACATTAAATAATCACATAAGACTTGGTAAAATCCCCAACAATATTCAATGGTTGTGCAAACCTGATGCATACTGGTACTAATGTGGGAGATGTATACATAAAGTGAACAGGCAAATAACATATTAGGCCCTACTTTCAGTGTTTGAAATGATTTAAGGAATTAACCACATGAGGTCTAGAGTGTTCATAGTTCCCTTTCTTTCTCAATTAAATATGGACATTTTCTAATATTATTCCACTTTTCTGCAATACTTAGCATGAGGATGACTCTTCTTACTTAGAACATTCAGCCTTCTCAGTTATTATAATAGCTTACTGCTGTGAATTTCCTTCTACCTCACTGTCATCCTTTTTCATTCTCCTATGTTGACTCTTCCTTTTCTTCCTAACCTCTAAATGGTGGTTTTAAGAAGGACTTGATTCCAAAGTCTCTCTCTTTTTTTTCTATATTCTTTTATGCCTTTCTTTATTATCTATTTGCTGATGACTCCTAGTTTTATATCTTCAGCCTACAGTTGTCTTCTGAGTTTAAGAAGCTAGACAGACTATTTAGGCACTCTAATTGCCATCTCCACTTGTACACTGGATAGGCATCTCAGAGTTAAGATGATAAAAATCAAATCCCTGATTAAACTCCTGTTCTCACCATACCAATAAATTGTATATTTATCCAACCAACTACTCAATACAAAAAGCTGTGAATAATGCCTCCCTTTCTTTCAAAACTAACATCTAACATGTCATGTCTTGCTTACACTACCTCAACTATACACCTGTGTCCACCCACATCATCTCTATTTCCACAGCTTCTAGCTTTGTCTAGGCTACCATTATTTTTCCCCTGGATTGCCGCAAAAGCTTTCTACTGTTTTTAAGGTTTCATTCTTGTCCTAGCTAACCCATTATACACTTGGTAATTAGAGATACATTGCAAATCTAATACTTAAAAATAAACGTCAGTGCTTTCTCTTTGACTTAATAAACTAGTCCAATTCTTTTATCATGGTCTTCAGAGTCCTGCAAGATTTTCTCAGTCTACTCTTCCATTGTCATATCTTGCCATTCACTCTCTCCTTCACTAATTTCCACCCTTATTAACCTTCATATTTTCCTCAAATATAATAAGGATTTTGTCTCCTCAAAGTTTATCTTTTCCCACTCCCTTAAATACTTTCATTCTTCAGTCTAATTCATTTAAACCTTATAACAATCCATTTGTGACCATTTGAAGTCATTCCATTTATCTGTTTGTTAATTGTTGTTTTCTGTTTCCTCAATTAATATTTTGTTCCTTTACGGAAGAAACTATGTTGGACTGATTCACATATACTACCATCAAGTACATATATTAGAAAGTGTCATTTAAACAAGTGTCAAATGCTTAGATCAAATGCTCCCACCCAAAGTCATTTGAATGGAAGAAAGTAAGATGATAACTGGATTTTATATATTATGGTAGAAGAGATTATTCAATAATTTTTAAAGGAAATGTTGCTTAAAAACTCTGTGAACCTTTGTTTTCGGTTTTGAGGAAGGAGAGAAGCATATGCCCCCAGGAAAGAAATCACTTTACAATCCTATTCCACTGACATTGAAATAAGGGTTTTCTGAGAAAACACTACAAAAAACACAACTTTCATTATTGTCTGATTTAAAAATTAATACGTGGAATAATTGATGAAATTAAATAAGAAATAAGGTTTTGTGATATTTTTATAATTCAGCAGGATTTCACAATTTAGCTGGAATGGAGCACAGTCATTGTGTGTATCTCTATTTTGCTTATTGTGATAGAGTGTCTAGGCAAGGAATACAATGAAAATAAAATAATTTTAAAACACATGCCACTTGCATAGTAAAACTGTTTTAAAGTGTTTCCTTTAGTTTTTAGGACCCTAGCATTTTAATTTGTAGCAAAATAATGACTTCTTAATTAAGGTGCAAAAGCAATAGCAAGAGATTCCCCAGGAATAGATTCTTTTATGGAAAAAATGAAGATTCTTTATATTTAAGGTGTCATTCTATATTGCCCAGGAAAGCACAAGTTAAAAAAGAAGGTACCAAGATCCTTCAAAACAGTATTGGTAAATGCCATACACTGAACAATTTTATTGGAAAATATTACTGAATTACAGATTTTCCAGAGTTATTTTCTTTACAAAAAACAAAAATTTTTAAATAATTTAAAAATTAATCAAAGTTACAAAAGTAGAACAGAGAGCTCTATACCCTTTACCCAGATTCAGTGATTTATTTTAATGTTTTGTTATGTTTAAAATTCTCTCTATATCTATATTTAGATCTATTTATATGTAATTATTTTTTATGGACCATTTAAGTATAGGTCAAATACAGTATGATCTTTTACCATATAATGCTTCAGAAGGTTTCATAAGACAAGAAGGAGAATTTCATTGCCAGCCAGAATGGTATAAAACCACAAAAATCTACATCTCTAAATGGAAGGACATTCTGTGTTTATGGATTGAAAGACAAAATACCATTGAAATGTCAATTGAACCCAAATTGATTTACAGGTTCAGTGCGATCCCAATAAAAATACCAAACAGCCTGCTTTCAAATTTGATAATTGTAAAAGCCAATTGATAATTGCCTTTATCAAATTTATTTGGAAGTATAAGGGGCCCTGAAAAGCCACAAACATCTTTAAAAAGAAGAATAAAGTTGGAGGGTACACATTTACTGATGTTAAACCATATTACAAAGTTACAGTGGCTAAAACAGCAAGGTAATGGCGCAAGCATATATATATTGACCAATGGAATTGAATTGAGAGTTCTGAATTAAATCCTCACATCTATGGCCAATTGATTTTTGAAAATGCTGCCAAGTCCATTCAACTGGAAGTGAATAATATGGATATACATACGCAAAAGAATATGAGGACCCTTACTTCGTGGCATATACAAAAATTAAATCAAAATGGATCAAGGACCTAAATATGAAAGCCAGAACCAGGAATATAAACCTCCTAGAAGAAAATGTAGGGAAATATCTTCAAGATTTTCTGGTAGGCAATGGTTTATTAGACATTACAAGCAAGAAAAGAATAAATAGATAAACAGGATGTCCTCAGAATTAACTTTTATAGTCAGAGGACTTTGTCATTACAAAGAAAAAACAACTTACTCAATGGGAGAAAATATTTTTCTCATGCCAAAAGATGGGAGCAATGCAAGTGTCCATCAACTGATGAGTGGATAAATATTGTCTACACATACAATAGAATATTTCTCAGCTATAAAAAAAAAGAATGAAGCCCTGTTAAATGCAAAACATGGATGAACCTCGAGGACATTATGTTGAATGAAATAAGCCAGACACAAAAGGACAAATATTTTGTGATTTCTCTGATATGAACTAATTATAATAAGCAGACTCATGTAGTTAGAACCTAGAATATAGATTACCAAGAGATAGATTCAGGTTAGAGAATAGGGAATTAATGCTTAACTTGTGCAGAGTTTCTGTTTGGGTTGATGGTAAAAGTTTAGAAATAGACGGTGGTAATGGTGGCACATAATTGTGAGTGTAATCAACAGCACTGAACTATAAAGGTAAATGTTGTTGGAGGAGGAAAGTTCAAGATGTACATATACAAGAATATACAGTAAAAGATAAAAGCATAGGACTGTACAACACAATGAATTCTGTTGTATACAATAGACTATAGTTAATGAAACAAGTATAAGAATATTCTTTAATGAATTATAACAAATGTATGACACTAATACAAAATGTTAATAATATGGTGTTAATAATAAGTATATGGAAAAAATAACTAATAAAAATGATGACATAGGTAATAGCACAATTTAATAATCTTTCATCACCTGTAACAAAGGTATTGACTTAAAAAATTATAATTATAAAAATAGTTCTGACATCAATCATAACAAATCTGGTAGTGAGATGATGTATGAGACTCTTGTATTTTATGCATGACTCTTCATAAATCTACATCTTCTCTAATAAAAAAAAAATAAAGCAAAAATAATTAAAGGAAAGAGAGAGCCTATCTCTCACACTAGTTATAACTAGAAGTTCTGGACAGAATTTTAAAAACAATTATGTTAGGACATGGAAAAAGTAAAAAGTAGCAGGCAGTAAAGGAGGGAAGTCAAAACTTGAGGAGCCATTAGCACCAGTGCATTTTCTGAGTAATTTTTTTCTCCTTCAGTCCCAGTCTTAACCCAAGGAAGACCCAGTGACTTGAGGTGTGGAACCGTGCAGGGGGCAGACAGCAAAAATTTTGAGAGAAATCTCTTTCTACAACAGAACCAGGAAAAGTGAGGAGCTCAGGGGAAATCCCTGTTTGCTTGCTTGTTTGTTTGTTTTTCTCTCTCTTCTGTCCTTGCTGTAGGATCTTCTCATTTGCAGAGAAGTATGGCTGTGAAACCAGTGGAGGTGGAATCACAAGTATACAAAATTCCAAGGGCAAATCTGTGTTTCTAGTCAGATGAACAAGGTAAAGGGAGCTTCTGTGGTTCAAATTCACTTTATTTGTTTTTTCCTCTTTTTATCCTCACTGCTATGCTCTAAGAGTGACTCCAATCACATAGATGGGACAACTCAGGGTGCTAAAACTCCAAAAAAAACCTATCTTCCAAGCCAGAAGAATCAGGAAAGGGAGCAGTTGGTAGCTAGAGATTGTAGGTGAAGTCTTATAGAGTAGAGAACTAGGGAAGGGAATCACATAAATCTGTGTATGAATCAACACAAGTCCTGACCTCATCAACCAAGTATGCATGAAGAGCTTTGAGAACTGAATTATAATATAAACTACTGCCCAAATACCAGAAAACCATAAGTTGCATACATAGGACATATCCAAGCACTGTAACAAAGGCTTTGAAAGGACAATTGACAATGCAATCACTGCTGGCAGAAAGCAAGAAAGAACTTGTAGCTGACCTAGTGAGACTAATTACCTGGTAAAAAATAAAAACATATCAATATTCTCCAGAGGATTTTAATAGGGTTCAGGTTCTCATAACAAAATAGTCTGTGTGTCCAGTATGCAATCTAAAATTCCTTGACATAAAAAGATCCAGGAGAATATGGCCAATGAATATTACCAATTCTCAAGAGAAAAGTTAATCAACAGATAACAATCCTGAAATGACTAGCTATGGAAATTATCACACAAAGACTTTAAAGTAGCTATCTTAATCACATTCTGTGAGGCAAAGTGCACATAGTAAACATTCATTAAATGAATGGGAAGATAGAAGACTTTTACATAAAAGAAGAAAGTATGTAAAGAAATACCTGGAAATTCAGAACTGAAAAATATATTATCTGTAATTTAAAAAATCATTAACTGGGTTCTATATCAGAATGGTGATGAAAGAGGAAAAAGTAATCTTAATTACAGGTCAATAAAAATTATCTGATTTAATGTAATACACAGATAAAAGACTGAAAAAATGATCAGAGTCTATGGGAATTGTGTGACAGTAATGAAAGAGTTGAGTATTCATGTCATTGGAATACTAGAATCAGAGAAAGGGAGAGTTTGGCTTTTAAAAAATGTCTGATCCAAAATAATGTCTAAAAACATTATTTGGTTAAAGGTATTAATTTTGAGATTCAAGAGCTCAATAAAACCAAAACAAAATAATGTCAAAGAAAACCATTCCTGGGAACGGACTTGACCCAGTGGTTAGGGCATCCGTCTACCACATGGGAGGTCCGCAGTTCAAACCCCAGGCTTCCTTGACCTGTGTGAAGCTGGCACATGCGCAGTGCTGATGCGTGCAAGGAGTGCTGTGCCATGGAGGGGTGAACCCCGCGTAGGGGAGCCCCATGCGCAAGGAGTGTGCCCTGTAAGGTGCCGCCCAGTGCGAAAGAAAGTGAAGCCTGCCCAGGAATGGCACCGCCCACACTTCCCGTACCGCTGACAACTGAAGAGGACAAAGAAACAAGATGCAGCAAATAGACACAGAGAACAGACAACCAGGGGAGGGGGGGACGGAATTGAATAAATAAAAATAAATCTTTAAGAAAAAAAAGAAAACCATTCCCAGACACATCATAATTAAACCATTGAAAACCAAAACTAAAGAAAACAGTAAATCGGAAAATTGCAGATTTCTTATTTCAAAACATGAAGATTAGAAGGCAATGAAACACGGGAAGTGGACTTGGCCCAGTGTTTGTGGTGTCCATCTACCACGTGGAAGGTCCGCCGTTCAAACCCTGGGCCTCCTTGACCCGTATGGAGCAGGCCCATGTGCAGTGCTGATGCACATAAGGAGTGCCATGCCACGCAGGGGTGTCCCCCGTGTAGGGGAGCTCCACACACAAGGATTGCACCCCATAAGGAGAGCCGCCCAGGGCAAAAGAAAGTGCAGCCTGCCTAAGAATGGCACCGCCCACACGGAGAGCTGACACAACAAGATGATGCAACAAAAAGAAACACAGACTCCTGTGCCATTGACAACAACAGAAGCAGACAAAGAAGAAGATGCAGCAAAAAGACACAGAGAACAGACAACTGGGGTGGGGATGGAAGGGAGAGAAATAAAATAAATAAATAAATGAATCTTAAAAAAAAAAGGAAGACAATGAAACATCTTTAAAATATTTCAAATGATGAAAAAATAGAACTGGTGGCACACAATTCTTTACCCAGCAAAAAATTTTCCATGAATGAAGATGAAATAAAGAAATTTTTCCATGAAGATAAACAAAGAATTTGTTGTTAGCAGACCTGCTCTTATAAAACTGCTAGGTCAGAAGGAAAAAGTATAGGTAAATTTTTAGACTTTGCCAGATCCCTGCCGTGATGACTGTAATATTTTACATCCTCACCAACAACATATGAGGGTGGTTGTTTCTGTACAGCCTTATCAATATTGCTAAAAGAATATATTGCCAAGACTTTAAATTTTGCTCAATATGCTAATTTTCTTAAGAGTGAAGTTGAAACTATCTTCATAAGTTTAAAGATTCTCTATCTGTGCATGTGTATTTGGGCATGGTCTATGCCAGCTGCCCATTTTACTACATAGATTTTTCAGCTCTTCACAATTAATAAATTTCTTGATATTCAAGGTATGTTAACGTTGTACATGTGATACATGTTCCAAATACTTGTACCAATTTGTCATTTGTCTTATGAATTTTTCCCATGAAAATTTTAAAATTAGGTCTAAATTAATCTGAATCTGAATGTTGTGATATAGTTAGAAAGCCTCTCCTTATACACATACTCAAATTTTCTTCTAGTACTTGGACAATTGTATATTTAAAAGTTAGAACTCTGATTCATTTGTAGTTTATTCTGTTCATCACGTTATATAAAGGGCACATATTATCAAACTGAATTCTTATTGCTACTGATGCTAGCCACTTAGCTGAAGTAATGTTCATCAGATTTCTCCATGTAAATTTACTTTTATTTCACTTTTCCATACTGGAATCTTTGAAAGGAAGTCACTATTGCAGTCTTCACTTAGGGAGTGGGGATTTATCCTCCCCTCCTTGAGAATAGTGTCAACATAAATTACTTGGAAATCTCCCTTGCAGAACCCTCTCTTTATCTCTTCCCTATTTATTTATGCATTAATATTAAATCATTTATTCATATCAGTATGGATTAAAAGATATTTATTTTATGTTTTGGGTTATAATCCAATACTACTTTATTTCTTTCTTTGCTCAAATGGTTCCAGTTTTCTCAACCGGGAAATCTTTCTGTTGGATCCTGTGTATACCTTTGCAGTACCCACCATTTTTATATGTATGTATGTTTGTGTGTTTTTTTTTTTTGATTCCATAAGGTTTCCAGGCTCATCTTGTATTTTTCTGCCCTATAGTTGAATGAGCCATTTCTCTAAATCCTTACTTCTTAAATCTCTCTTCAAAGAATTTCATCTTAATGAAAGTGGTGATCCATCCTCAAAGTCAACTGAAATCAAATGGAAATTTGGAAAGGGCTTGACAAAACATTCAAGTGAAACACAGAATAAAGCCAGCAGGATGAGGCAACATGAAGAACCTAAGAGTTTCTTAACCTGGTTTACTGACCATTCTGATGCAGGTACAGATGATTAAGGAAAAGTCATCAAAGATGATTTTTGGCCATATCCATTACAGCAATATTTGGTTCCTGATATGGATGATGAAGAAGCAGAAGGAGAAGAAGAAGATGATGATGAAGAAGAAGAAAAAGAAGGAGGAAGAGGAGGAGGAGGAGGAGAAGGAAAAGGAGAAAGAGGAAGAGAAGGATTGGAAGATATTGAAGAAGTGGAATAGGATGAAGGGGAAGGACATGAAGATGCTGATAAGAAGAGGAAGGTGAGGATGAAAGAGAAGAAGACTAATAGAACACTGATGGATTTCCAACCTACCTTACTTAATTTTTTCTAATGTCTAAGAGTAAGTTGCAGTTTTAATTGTTTTCTTCTTGTGCTCAGTTGCCCTGTTAATGAGGTCTCTTTTCCCTCCTTTACACCATGGTTCTCAATTTATTTGGGGGAAATACCTTGAACAGAACACAGTGGGAAAAGAATCTCTACCCCTTTCTCTTCCAAATTTATTATTATTTCTTCCTGTCTCAACAATAGAATTCTAGCTTTTTTCTTTCTATCTCTGTATACTATACTCAGAAATGACACTGTTTCTCTATATTTTTCTGTCTTCTGACTTTGTTGCTTTTCTTTCATTTCACCACATCTTATTTGGTCTTCATTTTTTTCTTTTTCTCTCTATAATACATCTCTATACTGTCTACAAGAAACTCACCTTATACAAACGGATGAAAGGAGGCCGAAAGTGAATGGTTCAAAAACAATTTTACATACAAACAATAATCAGAAAAGGGCAGGAGTAGCAACACTAATATCAGACAAAATAGACTTTAATTGCAAAACTATTGTAAAAGACAAAGACAGACACTATATAAGAATAAAAGGGATAATCTATCAAGAGGAAAAAAACAATCATAAACATTTATCCACCTAATCAGGGCACCTCAAAGTACACGTGGCAAACATTGAAAATACTAGGTGGAGAAATAGATGCCTCTACAATTATAGTGGGAGACTTTAATACACCATTATTACCATTAGACAGAACATCTCAACAGAGGATCAGTAAAGAAACCTTGAATAATACATTAGAGGATCTGGACCTAATAGACATATACAGAACATTACATCTAAATACAGTAGGATACACATTCTACTCAAGTGCACATGGATTATTCTCCAGGGTAGACCACATGCTCAGCCACAGAACTACTCTCAATAAATTTAGAAAAACTGTAATTATGCAAAGTAATTTCTCTGACTACAGTGGAATGAAGCTGGAAATCAGTAAGGGGCAGAGAAGCAGATTAGGCACAAAAATACGGCAGTTAAACAACACACTCTTAGATGAGCAGTGGATCATGGAGGAAGTTGCAAAATAAATAATTAACTACCTTGAAACAAATGAAAATGACAACACAATGTATCAAAACCTATGGGGTGCAGTAATAGCAGTGCTGAGAGGAAAAACATAGCCATAATGTTTACATTAAAAAAGAAGGAAGAGCTGAAATCAAAGACCTAACTGCACAGCTGGAGGAACTAGAAAAAGAACAACAAACTAATCCCAAAGCAAGTATGAAGTAGGAAATGACAAAGATTAGAGCAAAGCTAAATGAAATTGAAACTAAGAAAGCACTAGAAAAAAATTAATGAAACAAAAATCTGGTTCTTTGACAAGGTTAATAAAATTGACAACCTTTAGCTAGACTAATGAAGGAAAAAAGAGAGAAGGTAGAAATACATACAATAAGAAACAAGGAAGAGGATATCACCACTGACCCAACATATTTTATAAAGAGTTTCATAATGGAATACTTTGAAAAACTATATACCAACAAATGAATAATTTAGAGGAGATGGACAAATTCCTAGAAACACACAAGCAACCTACATTGACAAAAGAAACAATTGATTAACTCAACAGACCAATCACATGCAATGAAATTGAATCATTTGTCAAAAATCTCCCAACTCAGAAGAGCCCAGACCAGATGGCATCACAGGTTAATTGTGCCACATATTCCAGAAAGAACTAGCACCAATCCTGCTTAAACTCTTCCAAAAATTAGAAGTGGAGGTAACATTACCTAACCCACTCTATGATGCCAACATCTTTTAGTACTAAGGCTGAACAAAGACACTATGAGAAAGGAAAACTATAGACCACTCTCTCTAATGAAACTAAATGCTAAAGTCCTCCACAAAATACTTGTCAAACATATTCAACAATACATCAAATGCATTACACACCATGACCAAATGGGTTTCATCCTTGTTATGCAAGGATGTCAATGTAATGCTCCACATTAAAAGATTGAAAGAAAAGTCACATAATCATCTTTATAGATGCAGAAAAAGAATGCAACAAAATACAGCACTCTTTTCTGATAAAAACATTTCAGAAGATAAAAATAGAAGGAAACTTCCTCAACATGATAAAATGAATATATGAAAAACCCACAGCTATCATTATATCCTATGGCAAAATCCTAAGAGCTTTCCCTCTAAAATCTGGAACAAGACAAGGATACTACTGCCACTGCTCTTATTTGACATTGTGTTAGAAGTACTTGCTCAAGCACTAAGGCAAGAAAAAGGAAAGGCATCCAAACTGGAAAGGAAGAAGTAAAAAAATCACTATGATCCTTTACATAGGCAGCCCTGAGAAATATATAACAAGCTTTTAGAACTTTAAATTATTTCAGTAAAGTGGCAGGTTATAAGATCAATGAGCAAAAATCAGTAGCCCTTCTGTACATCAATAATGAGCAATCTGAGAGGAGGGGGGAATGAAGAAAAAATTTCATTTACAATAGAACAAAAAGAATCAGATAACTAGGAATAAATTTAAGTAAAGATGTGAATGACCCATGCAGAAAACTATGCAACATGGTTAAAGGAAATCAAAGAAGACCTAAATAAATGGAAGAATATTCCCTGTTCATGGAAAGGAAGACTAAACATCATTAACTTTTCTATCCTACCCAAATTGATCTACAGATTTAATGCAATCCCAGTAAAAATCACCATAACATTTTTTACTGAATTGGAAAAACTACCTATGAAATTTATCTGGAAGGCAAGAGGACCCAAATAGCTAATGACATATTTTAAAAGAAAAATGAAATCAGAGGAATCACACTATTTAACTTTAAAACATACTCCAAGGGAAATAGATTTGGCTTGACTGATAGAGTGTCTGCCTACCACATGACAGATCCAGGGTTCAAACCCAGGGCCTCCTGACCCATGTGGTGACCTGGCCCATGCACAGGGGGCTGATGCATGCAAGAAGTGCCATGCCACACGGGGGTGTCCCTGATGTAGGGGAGACCCATGCACAAGGAGTGGACCCTGCAAGGAGAGCCACACCACATGAAAAAAGCACAGTCTGCCCAGGAGTGGTGCCATACACATGGAGAGCTGATGCAGGAAAATGATGCAACAAAAAGAGACACAATTCCCGGTGCCATTGACAAAAATGCAAGCAGACACAGAAGAACACACAGTGAATGGACACAGAAAGCAGACAATGGGGGAGGGGGAGAGAAATAAATAAAAAATAAATTTTTTAAAAAAACATACTACAAAAACACAATGGTCAAAACTGCATGATGTTGGCACAAGGATTGACATTCTGATCAATGGAACTTAATCAAGAGTTCTGATATAGATCCTTACATATAAAATCAACTGATATTTGACAGGTCACCAAGCCCATTAACTGGGAGAGAATGGCCTCCTCAACAAATGGTGCTTGGAGAACTGGATATACATATCCAAAAAATGAGAGAGGAATACCACCTCATACCTTATACAAAAATTAACTCAAGATGGATCAAAGATCTAAAATAAGAGCCAAGATCATAAAGATCTTGGAAGATAATGTAGGGAAACATCTACAAGATATTGTATTAGGAAATGGCTTCATAAACTTTACACCCAAAGTATGAGCAATGGAAGAAAAAATAGATAACTGAGACCTCCTCAAAATGAAAAAACTTTCGCAACTCAAAGGAGTTTGTCAAGAAAATGAAAAGGTAGCCTATTCAATGGGAAAAAATATTTGGTAACCATATATCTGATAGGGACTTAATATCCAGCATATATAAAGAAATTCTACACCTTTAAAATAAAAAGACAAGTCATTTTTCAAAAAACAGCAAGTGATTTGCATAGGCACTTCTCCAAAGAAGAAATACACATGGTTAAAAAGAACATTAAACAATGCTCAACATCACTAGCTATTAGGGAAATGCAAATCAGCATCATAATGAGCTATCATCTTATAAGCATTAGACTGGCAGCTATTAAAAAAACAGAGGACTACAAGTGTTGGAGAGGATACGGAGGAAATTTTTATAATGTTTTGTATTTTATTTTTTATTTAAAAAACTATAACAGTATGGTATTATTTATGAATTTCAAAAATAGATACTAGATTATGTTTTTAAACTTGTCTGTTCTCTGTTGGTATTAGATTGCATTAACTTCAGATGTTTCACTTTTACTTGATTAAATTATGATTAAGGATTTGACTGGGCCACATCAGTAAGATGTAGAATCTGAGCTCCCTGCTGGGTGGGAACTCACAGAAAAAACAACATGGCAAAAGAGTTAGTAGAAGTTCTGTATGCTGGAACCCCAGGAAGTAAATACACAGGAGAAAAACCCAGAGGAATAGAGAGAACTCCACATACACAACAGAGGTCCCAGGAAGACAGAGAGCCTGGTAGTCTACAACTGACATTGTGGAGATAACAGATTAACTAAGACAGGAGAGAAATGAGCCCCAGGAGAGAGATGAGACTTATCCCAACCTACACCTGGTATTGGAAGAAGCTGGAACCACAGGGCCTTAAGAGGAAGAGGGAGGCTGAACCCTTGCAGAAGTCAGCAGACATTTTGCTCCAACATGTGGCAACAGACTTAGGTGAGGGAAGTAACTTACTCCTTATGGTCTGGTAACTGTAAACTTCTACCCCAAATAAATATCCTTCATAAAAGTCAACAGATTTCTGGTATTTTGCATCAGCAGCCCATTGGCTGACTAATACACTCTCATTATTATTTCATTTTCTATTAATTGTGTTTGGTTTTGTTGGTTTCATTTTGTAAGATATTTTGGATCACAGAAGAGTTACAACTGTGGCAGGGGAGGATATTTGCTGTGGAGCACCAGTGATGGGGGGATGCATGGAAGAAGGTTCAATGTATAAGGTATGTAAATGTTTTCAAGTATTTATGGGGCATTGTGAAGGGGAATGAAGATTCACACAATAATTGAAAAAAATACTGAATTCCCATCCTGGGGATCTCTGCCACAGTATCTAATGGGGAAGCAGAATGCCCTGAGTACTTGGGCAGTGCTTAGTGAAGGAGGATGGACCACTGTGACAGATCCTTGATATTGATGACTGTACTTATGAACTTTTTCTTTTGAAATTGAAACTTAGCCTAGTTGTATAGGGTGCATAAGAGCTACCTTCTGAAGAGCCTTCTTGTTCCTCAAATGTGGCCTCATTCTAAGCCAAACTCAGCATATAAATGCATTACCTTCCCCGTGGCATGAGACATGACTCCCAAAGCTGAGCCTTCCTGGCACCAAGGGATTATTACCAAGTACCAACTAGAAATGCACCTGGAAAAATACCTTGACCAATAGGGGGAAAGGTTAAATTCAAATGAGTTTTTATGGCTAAGAGACTTCAAAGTGAGGCAGGAGGTCATTTCGGAGGTTACACTTATATACATCGCAGCAGAATCTCATTGATTACCCCTTCTATTTGGACCTATATTTAGTACTAGAGTTGATAGGCCTATGCCCAAGAGACTTAAATCTTTGGGCTGTCCATGTGCCACTTGGGTCCTGAAGCTCAACAGAGTTGCAACACTTACTCTCCAGTTCATTGGACTCTGCCAGGACAACCAACAGGGAGATGATGATGGAAAACAACCATCCCAAGGAACAGAGAGAATCTGCAACTGCAAGCAAGAGAGTCCCATCCATCTAACCCATGAGATCTAAGCCCCCTTCCAATTAGAGGTGGAGTGAGCATCAAAATCCCAGATTCTTCAGGATTGGAGAATGAATGATGGACTAGGGTAGACTTATTGTTATTCTACTTTAGACTTATTGTTATTCTAGCAATAGAAGAACTTTTATCATTTGGTGGCAAGGGCCACCAAAGACTCTGAGGTAAGAGAGAGTAAAAAGTAGGTGTAATTTGGGTTTCTATTTGGAACTTGGGAATTGACCTGAATGACATTGCAATGACAGATACAGGCCATTATATATATATTGGGCAGGAAAGAGTGTAAATTACAATGTATACTATAATCAATGCTTAGTGGCAATGCTCCAAATGTGTTCATCAATTATAAAAAAATGTATCAAATTAATGAAGGATATTGTTAATGTGGGAAAATATGGGAGGGGTAGGGAGTAGGGTATATGGGAATCCCCTATATTTGTTATGTAATATTTATGTAATCTAAGTATCTTTAAAAATAAATAGATAAAACTACATTTAAAAAACCTAAATGTGTAAACAAATAAATAAGTAATTCTCCTGAATTTGAGCTTGGAAAGTAAATGAACTAGAAATAAAATCCCACTTGTATTTATTCATTAATTAAATTATTGCATGGGATTTTATTTGACTAAAAATATTTTAAAGCACACTTTTAATTAAAAAACTATCTTAAACAATTTTGGTCTTATGACAGATCTCTTTTAAAACTTTACTTTGTTATGCTTTCTCTCTTCCAGGAAAATTTTCAACCCCTATAGCTGTGATTATAGAATATTTAACTGCTAAGAGGCACTGAATATGATTATGATCTAAATTGTTTTCTCAAATTTTTATGAATTTGTGCTGTGGAACTAAACCAGAATCCCTGTTAAAGTTAAAATACAATATATCTCTATTTTTTCTGTCATCTATTGTCTTGTCATTCAATTAGATTTGAAATCAATTATATTTGAAAGTGAAGAAAAATCCTAAATCTGGAACATTTATGTAATCTAAATATCTTTAAAAAATAAAAATAAAAATTTAAAAAGACAAAAAAATCCTGAATTTCTACATTGTATAGAATTTGTCTCTGTTGGAAATAGATTTTTAATGGACTCAAGAGTAGGAGACAAACACTAACAGGAAAATTTGTTCTTTTCCCTTTTCTATGTCAGTTTGTACAGAGCTGACTAACGTTTTTGCAAGAAAAAGAAACAATAGTAATTACAACACTTTAACACATCCTCATGTAACCATGTAAGTTCAGGAAGGAAGGCACATCTTCCTCTTCCCTTAGAGATCTAAATTGGCAGACTCAAGGTATGACAGAATATTAATCCTTGGAAAAACACTTTCCGTGAAGATATTCAGCATTTGGGTACCTAATTTGCCAGCATCCCTGAAACATAGATAACAGCATAAGATATTTTATTAAATAAACAAGAGTCTGAAATTTCATAATTCTCCTATTTGATAGTCTGGGGAGAAATACAGAATGTAGAAAAAATAATGAGGAAGTCAGAGCAAGAAAAAATTGGACACTGTAAATTACAGACCTTAGCACTATCACTAAAATTTCTCCCTCCAATGGAGTTATACTTTCTTGGTTTTTCATCTTGCCTCACACATACTCCTCTCTCTCCCTCAAATGAAAGAAAAAAAAAAAGCACCACAAAATGTACTTTTCTGATGTCCCTGATATTTATTTTTCTCTTCTTGTTGTCCCTAATAAATGAATGAACATCTTTCCTGGGAAAAAAGACAATTCTTTCAGACTGTTTTTCAGAAAGTTACTGAGATGTTGTTTCTGCTTTCTAAGCAACATTTTAAAAATAAAATGGAAGATATGTAGTAAGGTATTTTCAGCTTCTTTCCTTAATATGTTGAGGTTCCCAAAGGATTCCAAATCACTTGAATTCAGTGAATATGTTTTCTATGAGAAAGGAGATCCTGAGTGACACTTATTTTTTTTTTTTAATTTTTTTATTTTTTATTGACTTTGTAATAATATTACATTAAAAATATATATGTGAGGTCCCATTCAACCCCACCCCCCCACCCCCCTCTCCCCCCCCCCAACAACACTCGTTCCCATCATCATGACACATCCATTGGATTTGGTAAGTACATCTTTGGGCACCTCTGCACCTCATATACATTGGTTCACATCATGGCCCATACTCTCCTCTATTCCATCATGTAGGCCCTGTGAGGATTTACAATGTCCGGTGATTACCTCTGAAGCACCATCCAGGGCAGCTCCATGTCCCGAAGACGCCTCCACCTCTCATCTCTTCCTGCCTTTCCCCATACCCTTTGTCCATTATGTCCACTTTTCCCAATCCAATGCCACCTCTTCTATGTGGACACTGGATTGGTTGTGTCCATTGCACCTTTATGTCAAGAGGAGGCTCAGATTCCACCTGGATGCTGGATGCAATCCTCCCATTTTCAGTTGTAATCACTCTAGGCTCCATGGTGTGGTGGTTGTCCTTCTTCACCTCCATCTTAGCTGAGTGTGGTAAGTCCAATAAATCAGATTGTAGGTGCTGGAGTCTGTTGAGGCTCAGGATCTGGCTATCACATTGTCAGTCCAGAGATTCAAATCCCCTAAATATATCTTAAACCCCAACATTAACTGCACCTCCAGCACATTAGCATGAAAGTCTTATGAAGGGAGATCCCATCTGAGTCCAGATTCATCACACATAAACACCATTTCCAAAGAGGGGCCATCTGCCCTGGTAGTTAACCCCATCGGCCATGACCATAACTCCCATGGGTCTCTTTAGCCCTCAAAGGAACCAATATCTGGGGGTTGTATCTGCTTTATCTGTCTCTCTGACTCTGCTCAGTTGTGCATGAGGGCAAACCTTCTGCCAGCCTCCAGACTCTTTTTTAGAAACTCGTAGCCATATAAACTCATTTCTCCTTTCCATTTCCCCCTTACTTTAGGTCAAACAGCATTTTAAAGTCATGGTATTTTATGTAGACATGGATATTCTGCTGATCCGCATTGAACCTTCCGTATAAGGTCATTTTCCAGTTGCATCATCAGTTGGTAGTTGATAGTGGTCCCTCGTTGCCAGGGAGGCTCATCCCCGGGTGTCATGTCCCACGCTGGGGGGAAGGCATTGCATTTACATGCTGAGTTTGGCTTCGAGACTGGCCACATTTGAGTAACATGAAGGCTGACAGAAGGAAATTCCCAGGCACAAAGTTGCTCTAGGCCTTGTTCTTATTTTGGGTTTATCAGCTCACAAGCATAGTCATTAGTATCAGGGGCTCACTGTTGAACCCTCACTCCCTCCCGGTCCCCACCACTGTACCTGGGAGACTGTCGCTGCTCCCCTAGGGACCACGACAGAGCACCACTGGCCAGGAACCCAGTACCCCCCCTACTGTGGTTTTTAATTGTTGCCACTATGAGTATATCCAAACATTACCATGCACCCTGGACATATGTTCTGTACAGCTCCCTGTCAGTCATATATCACCTGTCATTGGTATCCCATACCAGTATCCCTCCATTGCCATTGTTGAAACACTCTGTGATCCAGAACTCCCCGAAATTTGAAGCCCAATATAATGTCATGGTCCCTTACTAGGGAATGGCATATAACGATGAGTTTAAAGGATAGATAAAGAACTTGGATAAAGTTAGCTAAAGAACTTAGATAAAGAATGTTGACTTGAAAAAATTCCACATCCTATTTTTTTCTTTCTTTTTTTTTTTCCCCCCCCCCCTAATTATTCAGCTTTTCTTCACTGGAGTCCTAGACCACAGCAATGTATATATATAATATACAGCACTCCCACACATCCACCAGAAAACCTTTTCCCTTCCACAGTGATACTCTTACGCCCTATTCATATCATATTTACTTAAAGTGATGTACATAGTCTGAGACATAAGCTTTCTAACAAGGTGACATCTGTGTTTACATTATGGTGCATACTTTAGGATACACAGTTCTTTACATTTTTAGTTATCCTATGTTTTACATTATGGTTTACATTATCAGTCTGTCATCTCCTATATGTTATGGTGTAATATTACATGTTTTATATCCATCCTTGTGTACTCTCAAGAAACTCCTCTCTTACCCCCCATTTACTTTGGTTCCACACATTTAACGTCCATTTTCCCTTCCACCTTGGTGCCCTCAGTGATAGCCAACCTCCGTTTCCTGAGGAGCCACTTCCAGAGATAGATGGAATAGTGTTCAGGGCCTAACTTGCTCAACTGCCCCAATGCCCTGGGAGCCACCCTTTCTCTCGAGGGATACAGTTCCCTCTATTGGATGGCATTAGTCCTCCCCAGGATGTGGGTCCACCCCCACTCTCACTACTTGGGTTTCTACCCCATGGTGTCACCCACTCTGGCAGAATGAGCATTTAGACATTCCCCAGGAGCCCGTCCTGCATCAGACCCTCCCCTCCGAGCATTCTAAACAGGTAACCCTCTTTATTATATTTTGATATGATTTTCTCGGCATTTTACTCTCCACCAACACCTGACCCTCTCCTGGTTCGTATGCTACCCCTCCCTCCCCCCACTTTTGGGCAACGTTACCCACCCGTCCCTCCCCAGCCACCCTCAAACCCGCAAAGCCCCAAGCAAAGGCAACCCCTTGCCCCCCTTTTATCTCTTCTTTGTGTTCATACTTACCACCATCTCGTCTTAAATTCCACCCCTGCAGACATCGGCTCATATCCTTCCTCCACCCTCCGATTTCCTGCAAGCCTATCGTTCAGTCTCTTGCTATCTAGGGCAGCTTGTTTATTTCATATCATTGAGGTCATGTAGTATTTGTCCTTCAATGTCTGGGTTGCTTCACTCAACATAAGGTTCTCAAGATTCATCCATGTTATCACATGTGTTTGTAGTGTGTTTGTTCTTACAGCCGAGTAGTATTCCATTGTGTGTATATACCACATTTTATTGATCCACTCGTCTGTTGATGGGCATTTGGGTTGATTCCAACTTTTGGCAATAGTGAACAATGCTGCTATGAACATTGGTGTACATATATTGGTTTGTGTTCTTGTTTTCAGTTCTGCTGGGTATATTCCCAGCAGTGGTATTGCTGGGTCATATGGCAAATCTATGGCTAGTTTTTTGAGAAACCGCCATACTGTTCTCCAGAATGGTTGGATCCTTCTGCATTCCCACCAGCAGTGGATGAGTGTTCCCCTTCCTTCACATCCTCTCCAGCACTTGTATTCTTCTGTTTTTTTCATAGCTGCCAATCTTATGGGTGTAAGATGGTATCTCATTGTGGTTTTGATTTGCATTTCCCTGATAGCTAGAGATTTGGAACATTTTTTCATGTGCTTTCTTGCCATTTGTATTTCTTCTTCGGAGAAGTGTCTGTTTAAGTCTTTTTCCCATTTTTTAAATGGATTGTTTATCTTTTTATTTTCAAGATGTAGGAGTTCTTTATATATGCAAGTTATAAGTTTCTTATCAGATATATGATTGCCAAATATTTTCTCCCACTGTGTGGGCTCCCTTTTTACTTTCTTGACAAACTCCTTTGAGGTGCAGAAGGCTTTAATTTTGAGGAAGTCCCATTTATCTATTAGTTCTTTTGCTGCTCGTGCTTTTGGTGAGATATTCATAAATCCATTACCTATTACAAGGTCCTGTAGATGTTTCCCTACACTGCTTTCTAAGGTTTTTATGGTCTTGGCTCTTATATTTAGGTCTTTGATCCATGTTGAGTTGATCTTTGTATAAGGTGTGAGATGGTAATCCTCTTTCATTCTTCTACATATGGCTATCCAGTTCTCCAGACACCATTTGTTGAATAGGCCACTCTCTCCCAGTTGAGAGGGTTTGGTGGCTTTATCGAATATTATGTGGTTGTATATGTGAGGTTCTATATCAGAGCTTTCAATTCGATTCCATTGGTCTATATGTCTCTCCTTATGCCAATACCATGCTGTTTTCACCACCGTAGCTTTATAGTATGTTTTGAAGTCAGGTAGTGTGATTCCTCCAATTTCGTTTTTCTTTTTCAGTATGTCTTTGGCTATTCGGGGTCTCTTTCCTTTCCAAATAAATTTCATAGTTAGTTTTTCT
Organism: Dasypus novemcinctus; assembly: GCF_030445035.2. NCBI lineage: Eukaryota > Metazoa > Chordata > Mammalia > Cingulata > Dasypodidae > Dasypus > Dasypus novemcinctus. The sequence goes on from NC_080683.1 coordinate 49,499,769, forward strand.
AGTTCCTTAAAGAAGGCTGCATTGATTTTTATTGGGATTGCATTGAATGTGTAGATCAATTTTGGTAGGATAGACATCTTAATAATGTTCAGTCTTCCTATCCATGAACAAGGAATAGTCTTCCATTTATTTAGGTCTTCTTTGATTTCCTTGAACAATCTTGTATAGTTCTCAGTGTATAAGTTCTTTACCTCTTTAGTTAAATTTATTCCTAAGTATTTGATTTTTTTATTTACTATTGTGAATGGTATTTGTTTCTTGATTTCCTCCTGATCTTGCTCATTATTGGTGTACAGAAATGCTACTGATTTTTGCGCATTGATCTTATAACCTGCGACTTTACTAAACTCATTTATGAGTTCTAGAATCTTCGTTGTAGATCTCTCAGGGTTTTCTATGTATAGGATCATGTCATCTGCAAATAATGAAATTTTGACTTCTTCCTTTCCAATTTGAATGCCTTTTATTTCTGGTTCTTGCCTCAGTGCTCGAGCAAGTACTTCTAAGACAATGTTAAATAGGAGCGGCGACAGTGGGCATCCTTGTCTTGTTCCTGAGTTTAGAGGGAAGGAGTCTAGGATTTCTCCATTGTAAACAATATTGGCTTTAGGTTTTTCATATATACTCTTTATCATGTTCAAAAAATTTCCTTGTATTCCAATCATTTTGAGTGTTTTTATCAAGAAAGGGTGCTGTATTTTGTCAAATGCTTTTTCTGCATCAATAGATATAATCATGTGATTTTTTTCCTTCAATCTGTTTATATGGTGTATTACGTTGATTGATTTTCTTATGTTGAACCATCCTTGCATACCTGGGATGAATCCCACTTGGTCGTGGTGTATAATTCGTTTAATGTGTTGTTGAATACGATTAGCAAGTATTTTGTTAAGTATTTTTGCGTCTAGGTTCATTAGAGAAATTGGTCTGTAATTTTCCTTTCTTGTGATGTCTTTGTTTGGCTTTGGTACTAGGGTAATGTTGGCATCATAGAAGGAGTTGGGTAATGTTCTTTCTGTTTCGATGGTTTGGAATAGTTTCAGCAGGATTGGTGTCAGTTCTTTCCGGAATGTTTTATAGAATTCACCTGTGAAGCCATCTGGCCCTGGGCTCTTCTTAGTTGGGAGATTTTTAATAACTGATTCTATCTCTCTGCTTGTGATTGGTTTGTTAAGATCATCAATTTCTTCTTTTGTCAATATGGGCTGTTTATGTGTTTCTAGGAATTTGTCCATTTCCTCTAGATTGTCATTTTTGTTGGAATATAGTTTTTCAAAATATCCTCTTATGATAGTCTTTATTTCTGTGGGGTCAGTGGTGATATCGCCTTTCTCATTTCTTATTTTGTGTATTTGCATCTTCTCTCTTTTTTTCTTTGTTAGTGTTGCTAAAGGTTTGTCAATTTTGTTAATCTTCTCAAAAAACCAGCTCTTGGTCTTGTTTATCTGTTCAAGTACTTTCTTATTTTCTATTTCATTTAGTTCTGCTCTTATCTTTATTTCCTTCCTTCTTCTTCCTGTTGGGTTACTTTGTTGTTGTTTTTCTAATTCCTTCAAATGTGCAGTTAGTTCTTCAATTTTTGCTCTTTCTTCTTTTTTGATATATGAATTTATGGCTATAAACTTCCCTCTCAGTACTGCTTTTGCTGCATCCCATAAATTTTGGTATGTTGTGTTATCATTATCATTTGTTTCAAGGTAGTCATTGATTTCTTTTGAGATTTCCTCTTTGACCCACTGTTTTTCTAAGAGTGTGTTGTTTAATTTCCAAATCGTGGTGTGAAATCTGGGCTTCTTTCCCTTGCAAATCTCCAGCTTGACTCCACTGTGGTCAGAGATAATGTTTTGTATGATTTCAATCTTTCTGAATTCGTTCAGCCTTTCTTTGTGGCCTAGCATATGATCTATCTTGGAGAATGATCCATGTGCGCTTGAAAAAAATGTATATCCTGCTGTGTTTGGGTGTAGCGATCTATATATGTCTATTAGATCGAGCTCCTCTAATATACTATTCAGATGTTTTGTTTCTTTGGTGATTCTCTTTTGAGATGTTCTGTCCAGAGTTGATAGTGGTGTATTAAAATCCCCCACTATAATTGTAGATGTATCTATTCTTTCGCTTAGTTTTTCCAGCATTTGCCTGACATATTTAGAGGCACCCTTGTTAGGGGCATAGATATTTATGATTGTTCGATCTTCTTGACAGATTTTCCCTTTGACTAAAATGTAGTATCCTTCTTTGTCTCTCACAATTGTTTCACATTTAAAGTCTATTTTGTCTGATATTAATATAGCTACTCCTGCCTTTTTTTGGTTATTGTTAGCTTGTATGATTGTTTTCCAGCCTTTCACTTTCAATCTCCATGCGTCTCTGGGTCTAAGATGTGTCTCTTGTAGACAGCATATGGATGGGTCATATTTCCTTATCCAGTGTCCCAGTCTGAATCTTTTGATAGGTGAGTTTAATCCATTGACATTCAGTGTTATTACTATCAAGGAATTATTTGTGTTAGCCATATTTTGATTGGATTTGTGTTTGTCATATTTTGTTTGTATATTTTTTTTTTGTCTTTTTTGTTGTTGTTGTTGGTCTTATACTCTCCTCCAACTTTGCCTTTCCTGTTTTTTCCTTTCTTCCTGCAGAACTCCCTTTAGAATTTCTTGAAGGGGAGGTTTCTTGTTGGTATACTCTTTCAGTTTCTGTTTGTCTGCGAATATTTTGAACTCTCCATCATGTTTGAATGCTAGTTTAGCTGGATAGAGTATTCTTGGTTGGAAATTTTTTTCCTTTAGTACCTTGACTATATCATACCACTGTCTTCTTGCCTCCATGGTTTCAGAAGAGAAATCAGCACTTAATCTAACTGAGCTTCCCTTGTATGTGATGGTTTTCTTTTCTCTTGCTGCTTTTAGGATTTTCTCTTTGTCTTGAGCATTGGATAATTTGACAAGTATATGTCTTGGGGTGGGCCTGTTGGGGTTTATGACTTGTGGAGTGCGCTGTGCTTCTTGGATATGTACATCTGTCTCTTTCAGTAGATTTGGGAAGTTTTCAGCCATTATTTCCTGCAACACTCTTTCTGACCCCTTTCCCTTCTCTTCACCTTCTGGAATGCCTATAATACGTATGTTTGAGCGTTTTGCATTGTCATTCAGGTCCCTAAATCCTAATTGGATTTTTTCTATCTTCTTATTGACCCCTTCTACTATCTGTTTGATTTCTGATGTACTGTCTTCCACATCACTAATTCTCTGCTCTGTCTCTTCTAGTCTGCTGATATTTGCTGCAAGTGTATTTTTGATTTCTTGAACTGTGGTGTTCATTCCCATCATATCTGTTATGTTTTTGCGTATGTCTGCAATTTCCCCTCCAAGTGATGTCTTCATGTTGTTAACCTCTTTCATTACTGCATCAAATTTGTCGGTGATAAATGTTCTGAGATCTTTCATTGCTTGTGCCAAGTTTTGCTCCCCTTCGTGATTGTTGGTTTGTTGATTGGATTCAGCCATGTTTTCCTGATTATTGGTTTGGTTCGTAGATTTTTGTTGCTTTCTGGTCATCTCTTTATATTGACGAATTTAATCAGTTCCTTAGCTTCTTTGTCTGCTCTTGGAGGTTAATTAGTTGTTATTTTTGCACAGGTGTTATATCTTCTCTTTGTCACTTTTTTCTTCTTATTCTAGTTACTTGTTGTTGGTTAAGTTCACTTTAGAGGAAAGTATTAGTGTTGGGGAAAGGCAATTGTGTAAGCAAGGGAAAAGTGTAAAGTTGTATTGGTGATGTATGTTAATAAAGCAGGAATATGAGATCTGGAAGGATGGAGGTTAGATTCATGTAGATTGTATAGAGTTATAGCTGTAGGTAGAGTACCTTTTATGAAGTTGATGACTGTATTTGGGAGGAATATGGTATGAACTACACAGCTTCCCTCCAAATCGATGTCCAGACACCTCCGGACCAGCAAAAATCCCGAAACAATCCGGTCCCAAAGAGTCTCCAACGCCGCCCAGCCGATTCCCTGCAGAAGACTCTAACAGGGATGTTCACTCAGCCGCCATCTTGCCCCCTCTCCCTGAGTGACACTTATTAATAAACCCTCCCCTATCTGCTTGATGAGTGTGTTTTTCCTCCTCTGTCATCAGTTTAGTGACCGGAGTTTCTTGTCCCCAGAGACTCTGCTTTAATTAAAAGGACATCAAACATCTACCTTTTTTTCTACAGTAAATATATCTAATAGGAAAAGTGAATGTAAATTTTCCTAACTGAATGGATATCATATTTACTTTCTTCCTACCAATTAGCATAAAGATCTTGCCAGGTCTCACAAATGGAGAACCATTTTTCCCTGCTAACTACCTAGGCCGATTCAGGCTAGTGATGCTCTTTAGAATTCCCTTCTCTCCTTTATAATTTTTCTCTTCATTCTCATTATTCTTTTTTGCAGAGGAAGCAAGATTATTTCTGACCTGGTTCCCACTGATGCTAAGATAAGCCTCTTTATGTCTTTTTCAAGATATTAATTGTATAGAATAAATTCATATTTTGGCACAAATATATACATTATGTAAAATATTAGTAAAAACTCTGAGGGCAACCAATAAATGACAGAAATAAAATGTATGCCTTCCTAGCCACTCGGGCAGTGGAATGTGGTAGGAGTGATGAGACAAGACAAACAAAAGAAAAATCAACTTATCCAATAAGAAAGAGAAATGGCAAAAAATAGAACAAGAGAGCACAGCAAATATGAAACAAAGAAGCTTAATGGTAGAAATAAGTATAGTTATTTGTTATTCAGTAAAGATTATATAAATTAAGTCCAAATTAAAATTCAGAGATTCTCAGATTAGATTTTAAAATTAACTTGTATATTATAAGTGATGCAATTAAAATAAAGTAATAGAGAGCTGTTGAAAAGAAAGAATTTATGATATAACATAAATATTAACTAAAACTTATTTGCATTGGGAAAAATACAATACAAAGGAAAATTTTTAAAAGAAAAACTGTATCAAGAAGACATAAAAGTAATGTAACAGTTTGATAATATTGATGAAAACCATAAAGAAATACTGGATTATGTTTGTAAACTGATCTTTTCCTCTGGGCATATTAGATTATATTGGATTCAGAGGTTTACTTGATTTAGTAATCATGTAAACCTCTTGTGACAGTTGGGCCTTGAGTCCCCACCCTTTTGTGGGTGGGGACTCACAGTTAAAAGGCACAACAAAGGATAGAGTTAAGTGTTTTTTGATGTTGGAGTTTGGTGTTGAAGCCTTAAACTGAAGCCCCAGAAATAGAGGAACCCTAAGCCTGGAAAGAGGAACCTGAGCTATGGAAAGAGAGGAACCCAGGAAGCCTGAACCCTCACAGACATCAGCAGCCATCTTGCTCCAACATGTGGCAATAGACTTTGGTGAGGGAAGTAACTTATACTTTATGGCCTGGTATCTGTAAGTTCCTACCCCAAATAAACACCCTTTATAAAAACCAACCAATTTCTGGTATTTTGCATCAACACCCCTTTGGCTAACTAATACAAGTTACAAGGTCTTATGCAACAAAAAACACATAAAATCTAGATATCTATCTATCATCTAAAACAACTCACATAACTGCAAGAAGAAAATGTCAAGTCTACAGCCATTAGTGTGAACATGACACTCTCAGAAATCAAAACATCAAGAAAGCACCTAAAAAGTAAAGAAACATAAGATCTGAATGATACAAAAAACAAGTGTTACATAAAATATACACTATATATTTTTTAGATCACAAAGGAAATCTCAACAAAAATTTTTGAAACCAATATCATAGAGTCTATTTCCACTGACCATTAGAACCCAAAACACAATGTTTTAGAAAAACACGATATTTGGAAACTAAAAAACTCAATTTTAAATAATTCATAAGCTTATGCTGAATCATAAATTACAAAATGCAGCTTCCTGGAAGCTAAAAAATTATCGTATATCAAAACTCTTGAGTATAAGCAAATTACAGAAAGAAAATTTTAAATATTAAAATTCATTCAATAAACCTACTCTCCAATCCAAAGAAAGACACATAAAATCAGCAATAAAATACAGCCATAGTTGATGACAGTAAGGAAATAACTGTGATTAAAGATATGATTAAAATATAAATAAAATAAAAGCAATATACTTAATAAAAATGGATTGAAAAACTTACCACTATATAAATGGCTAGCCAAGTTTGACTAAGAAAAGTAATTGCATCCAGCTTTTTAAGACCTACATTCAAAGGTAAGCAAATAAAATATCTAGCAAATAAGCCCTTTCGTTTAAACTGCTCTCCTCTTTATTCAAACAACATCTTATGCCCTTGGCAGGGAATGGGGGAAGGTATAGTTCAGGTCAATCATTTTATTTATAGTCAGGTTTTCTGAAGTTTACTGGACATTATTTTACAACAAATAAATGTGTTGGTAGGTGCTTTCTTCTTTAATTCCTTCCATCTGTATTCCAGAAGGGAGTGAGAACTGGCATTTAGTGCAGTGGTACAGTAAACCATTTCTGGCTCAACGGTTCTTTGCCCCAATAGCTGATTTTAGGAGAGTTCCTAAATCATTCCACTCCCTCCTTTTATACAAGAGGACACTCGGGGCATGCTTTAGCACAGCATTAAATGTGTAATTTGCTGACTGGTACCCATCAGGAACTCTTATTTCCAGTCCACACAAGATAAGTACAGAAATTGAGAGTATGCTTGCACACATTTATAAGTAATTTTAGATTTGTAGAAACTAATATTTTAAAAAAGGATTTATATTTTGTATACCCTCTTTTGCCATTTTGTTTATTCTACTAATTAATTTTTATTGTATGTTATCAAAATGTTACCAAAATATTGGTCTGCAATGGAATGCAAAGTAGGTTTAAAAAAATCTTGTCTCTACTACAGATTGTTTGAGAAGCACTATTTTGGTACATTCAATGATTCTTCTAGTAACATCCCTGGGAGCTACTTCTAAGAATCCAGTAGGAACTTCTGCTTAGCAACTGTAAGTAAAACAGCAGTTCCAAATCCTAACACTTGGGATATTAAAATTTTGTTTGGGGGACCACGAGCTTTCCATTTTTTAGTTTCCTTACCCAATCCCAGTGACATTTCCTTACAGCCCACATACCCAGCATAAGTCCTCATTCTAGGAACAAATAGGATGTGCCAGGCTTCGTGTTGAGTATGGACAGTCGCTCAAGAGTGAGCAAGACAGGCATGGTCTCCTTCAGGAGAGATATCACCTCTCTGCTCCTTCTGTCCTTAGAGTTTCATTCTACACCTAGTTCCCAAAACTCACACGTAGAGTTTATTGTTTTAAAAAATTAAATATAGTCTTACTCTATCCAAGGGTAGCTCATGTAAAATCTTAGTTGCAATTATGGGATGAAAGATTCAGGTGCTAGTGAGGTCCAGAAAGAAGTGGGTGGAGGGTGGCATACCTTTCCCAAGGGAAAATATAACAAAAGTACAAACACATTTACCTGGGTTAAGCCTGGAGTCTCATCCTTCTTACCCTAAAAAGTGTCTCCAGGCACTCACCTCCAACTCAAGGATCAGGGCCTTGAATTTAGCACGGTCTATCTTCATCAGTTAATAGTCAAATTACTATTTGACCTTTCTCAGAGTTATCCTTTTGGATTACTCTTTCTCAAAATGACAGCGACAGTGTGAAAAACAGCAGTTGCAAAATTCCTCAGTTGCTACCTTTAATTGAGAGGAAAAAGTCACTGTAGTTTCCAATCACTGTCAGTTTCTTTCTCTTTAACTCCTTAGGAAGGCCTCATGCTAGTAACATGCCAGAAAATATTTTATACTTCCCAGGAAAGGCTTGTTCTTTTGTGGCTACCGAAGGACCTCTTAGCAAAGAAAATAAAGTGGATGACAAAGTGTAAAACATTCATTAAAGGGTCTCCAAACATGTTTTATATGAAAAATTATTTGGCTACAGAGAATTATTGGTATGTCAAGAATTTCATTGCAGGCAACAATTTTGTTATTAGAACAAGCCTCAGCTGTCTACACATTGGTATTGTTCAGAAGATGTAATGCAAGATAAATAAAGAGAACGTCAAATGCTGTTATCTGCCATGCAGTACTTCTATTGTAAGTACAGATAATAACAGTTCTAATATTTTTTTCATTTCCTTGGGTGCCAAATCTCCCTCTCACCACACATACTGCCCTTTACACAGCCGCTGCTGTGGCAGCTGCTGCTCCAGCTGCTCAGGAGACCTGAACAAATCATTAAGCAGTATGTCTCCTGGGAGGAGGAGGCATACCCTTATCTTTAAACTCGGTCTCTTCACTGTCTGGCAAGGAAAAACCAAAATGTTTCTTATAGTCCAGGATACCTCAAGAATGAAAGTCACTTAAAATAGAGACATGACCAATTCCCTGGGTAGGAGTGGCTTAAAAATTAAAAAGGGTGTATATGTGTGGATTATGGACTAGTCAAATTCATTCATGTGCAGCTGAACACTGCTGCCCCTAGATGCAGACCCCAGGGCTTGATTCCATCTGCTGTCACACAGCTTCGGTGTTCAAATTATTGTCTTGCAGACATGTAAATGTATCCTGTCTGCTTTGGAATATGGACAGGTGAGATATTTCTTGCTCTCATCACCTAATTGCCAAGCACCATTTAAAAATACAGCTCTGCTTTGAAATATATAATTTCTATGAAAGAAGAGAATGGTCACAGTGGTCACATAATATGGTTAAAAGTTCCAGTTTGAAAGTGAGAAGACCGGAATGTTAGTTATAACTTTGGTTGGGTCTCAGGTTTCTCAGCCATAAAGCAGGGAGAAAAATGGTCTCCCAAGAGTGTTATAAAGATACAAGAAGTGAATGTAGAGAAGAGTGCTTTGAATCACTTAGAGAAGAGTGCTTGTTAACACACACATTGCTGGACTTCACCCCAGGGTTTCTGTTTCAGTGGATGTAGAGTATGGCCAGAAATTCTGCCTTTTTAGTAAGTTCCCAGGTGATGTTGATACTTCTTGTCTTTGAGAATAACATATAAATCAACTGGTTTCAAATTACATTCAGCAACTCTCTGAGAACCCCAAGGAGTGCCCAGAGGGGCAGTCAAGAAACATTTCAGGGACAGGGCTGGAGGCTCTCACCCTGATCCCCCACCCATCACTGCTTCAAACAGCAGCTGGACATGTTTTAATTTATATCTTTGCAAATACTGAGATTCTGAGTAATATATTATTTGAAAGAAGCACTCAAATTGTTGGTTTAAAACATATTTATCAATGGGTAAAGCACTGAACTGTATATCTTCCATCTCTTAGCAAAAGTGAAATGAATTTAAAATTATCTGAGTAAACTGATCAAATGAGAAATCTAAACTAAGTCCTTGTGGATTCAAAACTTGGAAACTTAAAGGGTTGAAGTCCTAGATACTAAGAAAATTCCAAAATGTGCCATATGGTATAATTAAACACTTGCAGACTTAAGTCTGGAAGAATCTATAAGGAGAAAAAGCTCTTAGTCTGCTCATATCACTAACATTGCAATATAAATCTAGGTAATATATCTGACAATTTGGGGTATTATTAGGAATATTGAGAGAATATAATGAGTTTGTTTCAGAATGCTGGTGATCTTTCTGTAAGGCATTATATAAATCCAACTTATAAGATCAATTCTTGATTATCATAGTTTTTGGAGGAAAGATTAAACAATCAATCCCTCCCTCCACAGCTCACCAATGATCAATATATGTGAATCATATTTATCTAGGTTTGAATTGTATTGTGGAACTTTCTTAGATGATATTTAATTTCCTTGATTATTTCCATATTTGGGACAGGAAATGTACAAGATGAGCTTGGGATATTTACTATTACTAGAAATAAAGAAGCTATTAAATGATTAATGGGGTCATGACACACAACATGGAAGCCAGCTTGAAGGGGCTCCCACTAGACAAGGTTGGGGCAATTTGATCATCAGAAATAATATAGATAGCAATTGATTAATACACATCAAAGAAAATATTTTTTTCTTTATAATGAGTCAATGTTGGCCAACATCAGTGGTTACTAGGAACTGAATATTGAAATGTAAAGGATAATGATCAAGTATTTATTCTGTATTTCCTGAACAGACTATATTTCAGAGTAACCAATAGCAAATGAGGGGAAAAAATTGTTCTTCTAGAAAAGGCTCAATTTTTTAAAATGCAGAAAGAATGATAAAATTAGAAAAGCACCCAAAATGAACTAATGAATCTAAGAAATGATCAACAAGGGAGTCTAAAGTCATTAGTAAAATGTTAGTGAACTTTATAGTAGAGAAATTAGGCTGACCCCACCTACACCTAATAGAAATTAGCATTCATTAAAAAATGGATCAAGCCATTTGTGCCTCATGATGTACTTCAAAAGGAAGCTTAAAGCATCCATCTATAAAGTATTGCCAAGTAACCTGTCAATGTAATCACATTTCCCCATCTAACTACCAGTTTACAAGGAACAGAGGGAAAAGTTAATTCCATCACAAGGAGGCAACCAGCCAAATAAGGTAAGTGAAACATTCTATTGAACAGGAGATCTGGTTTCTCCAACATAGAAATAGAAAGGTTGTGCCAAGAGGGAGAGTGTCACAGAGGAAAAAAGAGACACATTCTATATCAATGGATTTTTATTTGACAAGCCAACTATAAAACTGTATTTCTGATACAATTGGGAATAATTGAATATAGACTAGATATTGAGTTAAAAGATTATTGTTTTTTATGGCATGGTGAAAACATCTGTGTGTATGAAGTTTGTGCATGCATGCTATATATATATATATACATTGAATCAACCATACATACATACTGAGTCTTTCCTTGCTGGTACTATGATATCTTTTGCTTTTAAAACATTTAAGCAAAATAAAGTAATAAAATATTAATGGGAAGAATTAATTAGTTGGAAGAAGATTGGCAAAATAGTAATAATTGTTGAAGTTGGGTATGGGTATATGGAAATTTGATATATTTCTTTCTTTTTTTTTTCTAGGAGGTACCAGGGATTGAAACCAGGACCTTGTACAAGGGAAGCAGTTGCTCAACCACTGAGCTACATCTGCTCCCCAATGGCAGTTGGTTTTTTCTTTCTTTCTTTTTTTTTTTTTGGAGGTACTGGGGATTGAAACGAGGACCACATATGTGGGAAGCAGGAGCTTAACCACTTAAGCTTTATCCACTCCCTGTATTTCTCTATTTTCTGCATACTTGAAATTTTCCCCCAAAAGGAAGAAAAAGTAGAAGAAGATGACTTCAGACTGATAAGGAGGGCCAGAACCATCTAGTCCGGTAGTTCTCAAACTCTTTGGTCTCAAAATCCCTTTTTCTCGTACCAACTATTGAGGACCCCAGAGAGTTTTGTTTGCTTGTTTGTTTTTAAAGATTTATTTTATTTATCCTACCCCCTTGCCGCCTGTGCTTGCTATGTGCTCTCTGTGTCCACCCACTGTGTGCTTTTCCGTGTCTGCTCATCTCCCTTTTTTTGCGTCATCTTGCTGTGCCAATTCCCCACAGGCTTGGGCCATGAGCTCCCTGAGGGTGCTGGCCAGCATGCACCCACCAGCAGGCCCTGGGAACCAAAACTGGGGTCTGCAAGGTGGTAGTTTGATTTATAAATATAGTCATATTTATAAATATTTACTACATTAGAAATTAAAACAAAATTTTAAAAATATTTTTATAAATCCATTTTAAATAGTAATAAAGCCATTATATGTTAGAAATATAACATATAAATATAGAAATGCTATAAAAATATGTTTCCAAAAAATTACTGAGAAGAATGGCATTGTTTTATATATTTTCAAGATTTTTAAATTTCTGGCTTAGCAGAAGAAAACTACATTCTCATAACTGCTTCTTTATTCAATCTATTGCAATACCTTCACACAGAGATATCTAGTTGGAAGAGAAAGGAATATTTAATAACCTTTTCAGCTAATTTTGGATAATTTTCTGAAATACTACCCCAAATTTTGACAAGTACTTCTTTCTAAAATCTTTTGCAGTGTAGAATCTGAAGCCATGTCAATAAATTTTACATTCTCTCTTACATAATCTATTAGGATTAAATCCATTGGGCCGTCTTTCACTTAAATGGATCTCTGTCTCTGCATGATTTTGTGATATGTCATTGGTTATACGAAAATATTGGTTCGTTAAATTATGCAGCCTGTTCAAAAGTCATTATGTTTCCTTATATATAAAGTATTTAAAATCCACATTTGTTAGTACTATCATTAATATCACCAGAAAAGGCATTACATATTGGAAAGCTGTCAAGCTCATGATGATGGATGGAAGTTTTCCAAAATTCTAATTTTTGCTGAAAGCTCAAATTTTATCTTTGACAACAAATACTGTTAGTTGTTTTCCTGAAATGAGGGGTTCACTTTTTATTTTCAAGGAAATGTTTGTCAAAAACACAAATGTGAAAAAAATATATTTGTCTGTCAATCATTTTTCCACCTAAAAGTCATGTTCCATGAAGAAAAGCTGCTATTTCAACTCACAGCTCAAAAAATTGCACAAGTTTTTCCTTGAAACAACCATTCTACTTTGGTAACTGAAGGAAGTACTGTAAAAAAATCCCCCATGTTGATACACAGAACATTAAAAAGACATATACTCAAAGTCAAAGAAATAATGAAATTATTAAGTTATACTGCTCCATTATGAACATTCATTCTTATTATATTTCTGGCATTTTAACATATTAATTTCATTGATATATATTAATAAAGCATAAATCAATCCAAGGTGTACAACCAATGGCATTTGATATAATCACATAATTGTACATTCATCACTTTAATACTTAATAGAGCATTTTCATTATTCCAATAATAATAAACAAAAAATAAAAACAAAAAAACTCATTATCTCTCTATGCTTTCCCTATTGTACATAATTGCTATTATGTTTCCATCTCTCTAGTTTATTTGTATTTATATTTTGTAAAAACAGCCTTATATATGCAATATTATCTATATCCATATTTCACATGAGGTTTCACTATGTTATACGGTCTCATGTAACATTTTTAAACTTTCCTTCTAGTAATATACATGTCCTTAAACATTGCTAATAATGACCATTCTAATGGTTGTGAAATGATATCTCATTGTAGTTTTGATTTACATTTTCCTAATCACTAATGATGTGGAACATTTTTTTCAAGTGTTTTTTCACCCTTTGTGTTTCTTCTTTGGATAAATGTCTATTCAAACCTTTTGCCCATTTTTTAATCAGATAGTTTGTCTTTTTATTGTTGAGTTGTATGATCTCCTTATATATTATGGTTATTAAGTCCTTATCAGATATGTGATTGCCAAATATTTTCTCCCATTGAGTCAGCTGCCTTTTCACCCTTTTGACAAAGTACTTTTAAGTGCCAAAGTTTTGAAATTTGAGGAGATCCCATTCATCTATTTTTTTATTTTGTTGCTCATGCTTTAGGCATAAGGTTTAAGAGACTACACCTAATTATCGAGCTTCTCTTCACAAGAGCCTTAGATCACAGTAATTCATATATACAATATACAGTACTCCCACACATCCACCATAAAACCTTTTCCCTTCCACAGCGATAATCTTATAACTTATTCATATCATATTTACTTAAACTGATGTACAGACTCTGAGACAATAGTTTTCAAACAAGGTGACATCTGTGCTTACATTATGGTCCATACCTTAGGATATACAGTTGTCTAAATTTTTAGTTATCCTATGTTTTACATTATGGTTTACATTATTAGTCTGTCGTCCCCTATATGTTTTTGGTGTAATATTTCATGTTTTATATCCATCCTTGTGTACTCTCGTGAAACTCCTCTCTTACTCCCACATTTACCTTGGTTCCATCCATTCAACATCCATTTTCCCCTCCCCTTGGGCCCACAGCGACAGCCAATCTCCATTTCCCGAGGAGCCATGTCCAGAGATACCTGCAACAGTGTTCAGGGCCTGACTTGCTCAACTGCCCTAATGCCCTGGGAGCTACCCTTTCTCTCGAGAGATACAGTTCCCTCTATTTGATGGCATTAGTCCTCCCCAGGATATGAAAAGAAAAGAAAAAGATAGGATGTAGAATTTTTCCAAATCAATATGTATTCCAGATCTAACCTTTAAACTCATCGCTATATTCCATTTTACTAGTAAGGGAACCTGACATTATATTGGGCTTCACTTATCAGGAAGTTTTGGATCACAGAGTGGTTCAACAATGGCAGTGGAGGAATACTGGTATGGGATGTTATTGACAGGCAACATATGGTTGACAGGGAGTTATACAGGGCATATGTCCAGGGTGCATGGTAATGTTTGGATATACTTATAGTGGCAACAATTAAAAACAACAGCTGGGGAGGTACTGGGTTCCTGGCCAGAGGTACTCTGTCGTGGTCCCTAGGGGAGCAGCAGCAGTCCCCCAGGTGCAACAGTAAGGACCAGGAAGGAATGAGGGTCCAATAGTGAGCCCCTGATACTAATGACTATGCTTGTGAGCCTATATGCCTGAAATAAGAACAAGGACTAGAGCAGCACTGTGCCTAGGAGTTTCCTCCTGACAGCCTTCATGTTACTCAAATGTGGCCATCTCGAAGCCAAACTCAGCATGTAAATGCAATGCATTCCCCCCAGCGTGGGACATGACACCCAGGGATGAGCCTCCCTGGCACCGAGGGATCACTACCAAATACCAGCTGATGATGCAACTAGAAAATGACCTTGAATTAAAGGTTCAGTGTGGACCAGCAGAATATCCCTGTCTACATATAATAACAGGAGTTTAAAATGCTGTTTGACCTAATGTAAGGGGGAAATGGAAAGGAGAAATGAGTTTATATGGCTATAAGTCTCTAAAAAAGAGTCTGGAGGTTGTCAGAAATATTGCCCTTATGCACACCTGAGCAGAGTCTCAGAGACAGATAAAGTAGATACAACCCCAGGTATTGGTTCTTTTGAGAGCTAAAGAGACCCACGGGTCTATGGTCATGGCAGATGGGGTTCACTGCCATGTCAGTTGGCCCTTCTTTGGAGCTGGTGTTTCTGCGCGATGGAACTGGACTCAGATGGGATCTCTTTTCACAAGACTTTCATGCTACTTTACTGGAATTGTAGTTGGTGCTGGGGTTTAAGATATATGTAGGGGATTTGAATCTCTGGACTGACAATATGATAGCCATGCCCTGAACCTCAACAGACTTCAACTCCTACACTCTGATTTATTGGCCTCACCCCACTCAGCTAACATGGAGTTGAAGAATGTCAACCACCACACCATGGAGCCTAGAATGCCTACAATGGAAAGTAGGAGGATTGCATCCAGTATCCATGTGGAATCTAAGCCCCCTCTTGACATAGATGTGCAATAGACACAACCAATCCAAGGTCCACAGAGAAAATGTGGCATTGGTGTGGAAAAATGGCCATGGTGGCTGCTGGGTGTGGGGAATGGGAGGAAGAGATGAGATGTGGAGGCGTTTTTGCGACTTGGAGTTGTCCTGGGTGGTGCTTCATGGACAATTACCAGACATTGTAGATGCCCCCAGGGCCCACTGGATGGAACGTGGGAGAGTATGGGCTATGATGTGGACCATTGACCATGAGGTGCAGCGATGCCCAGAGATGTACTTACCAAATGCAATGAATGTGTCATGATGATGGAAGAGAGTGTTGCTGTGGGGGTAGTGGTGGGGTGGGGGCGGTGGGGTTGAATGGGACCTCATATTTTTTTAATGTAATATTTTTAAAAAATGAATAATAATAATAATAAAAAAAAGAGACTACCACCTACCACAAGATCATGAAGATGTTTTCCTACATTTTATTCTGGGAGTTTTATAGTTGTTGTTTTTATTTTTAAATCCTTGATACATTTTTAGTTAATTTTTGTATAAGGTATGAAATAAGGGTCTTTCTTTCTTTTGGATATGGCTATCCATATCTCCCAGCACCACTTGTTGAAGATATTGTTCTGGCCCAGCTGCGGGGACTTGACAGCCTTGTCAAAAATCACTTGACAGTATGGATGAACCTTGAAGACATTATCTTAAGTGAAATATACCAGACTCAAAAGGACAAATATTACATGGTCTCATTTATATGAAATAATATGAAGAATAAACACATGGTATTAAATAAAGATTATTAGGAGATAAGAGGAGGGCTGAGAAATTGTACTGATGTTCAATGTATGTGGAAGTTTTAATTAACTTGACTGTAAAAGTGTGGAAGTGGACAGAGTTGATGGTAACACATAACTAATGCAGCTGGTCTATAAATGAGATTGTGGCTGGAAAGGAGTTTAGGGATGTAAATTCCAAATGAAAGAGCTAGAGGATAATTTAGGGATGGAACAACATAGTGAATTCAGAGGTGGGTGAGAATTGTAGTTAATAGTACAAATACAAGGATGTCCTTCTATGACTAGAACAAATGTACATCACTATTGCAAGGTAGTAACCTGAAGAAGCATGGGAAAAATACAATTAAAACCTATGAACTATAGTTCACAGCAATACCGTTATATTCTTGCATCAATGCCAAAGATGTACTGTGTTAATTATAGGGAGTTATGGAAAAAACATAGCAAATATATGCTATAGACCATAGTTAGTGGTAATAATCTGATGATATTATCTCATAATCTGTAACAAATGTACCACAGTGTAATGTGTTGGTGGATGGGTGTTGTACAGGAATTCCACACGTTTATTACTGTTTCATAAATTCACAACCTCTCAATAAAAATGTATTTTTAAAAATCACCTGACCATAGATAAGAGGGTCTTCTGCTGAGTCCCCAGTCTGATTCCATTAATCAATTTGTGTGTCTTTATGCCAGTTTCATGCTGGGTATTTTTTTTACCCCTGTATTTAAGTAATATGCATTAAAGTCTGGAAGTAAAAGTCCACCAATTTAGTTCTTCTTTTTAAGACATTTTTGGTTATTTAGGGCCCCTGACACTTCCAAATAAATTTGATAATTGGCCTTTCCATTTCGAATAAAAAAAAAAGCTGTTTGTTAATAAATTCAAAGGGATGGAAAAAAAGATTAAGGATATTAAGAAGACATTGTATGAGCACAAAAAAGAATTTGAAAGCATACGTAGAAAAATAGCAGATCTTACAGGAATAAAAGATGCATTAATGAAATTTAAAAATACACTGGAATCATGAAATAGCAGATTTGAGGAGGGAGAAGAAAGGATTGGTGAACTTGAGGAAATGGCATCTGAAAGCAAACATACAAAAGAACAGATGAAGAAAAGAATAGAAAAAAATTGAACAAGGTCTCAGGGAACTAAATGGCAGTAAGAGATGTGGAAACACATGTGTCATGGATGTCCCAGAAGGAGAAGAGAAGGGTAAAGGGGAAAAAGGAATATTTGAAGAAATAATGGTAAAAAATTTCCCAACCTTATTGAGGGCCATTGATATCCATGTCCAAGAGTGCAATGTACTCCCATCTAAAAAAAATCCAAATAAACCAACTCCAAGACACATATTAATCAGGATGTCAAATGCCAAAGACAAAGAGAATTCTGAGAACAGCTAGAGAAAAGCAATGCATAACATTTAAGGGATATCCAATAAGATTAAATGCTGATTTCTCACCAGAAACTATGGAGGCAAGAAGGCAGTGGTATGATATAGCTAAGACACTGCAAGAGAAAAACATCCAGCCAAGAATCTTGTATCCAGCAAGATTGCCTTTCAAAAATGAGTGCGAGTTTAGAATATTCACAGATAAACAGAAACAGAAAATTTCTAACAAAGAGACCAGATTTTCAGGAAATACTAAGAGGTGTGCTAGAGCCTGAAAAGAAAAGACAGGAGAGAGAGGCATGGAAGAGAGTCTAGAAATGAAGGTTATATCAATAAAAGTAAATAAAAGTGTCAAAGAGTGGTAAAAATAAAATATGACAGATAAAACTCAAATAGTGAGGACTGGCCTTTCTAGCCTGTTAAACTCACCCTGCCCAGGCAGAACAATCCATTCACCAAATGGTGCTGAAAGAACTGGATATCCCTAGCCAAAAGAAGGAAAGAGGACCCCCATCTTACACCTTATCCAAAAATTAACTCAAAATGGATCAGAAATCTAAATATAAAAGCAAGAAGCATAAAACTTCTAGAAGAAAATATCTTCAAGACCTGGTGGTAGGTGGTGGACTTTTAAAGTAGATAAGAGGAAGACTGAGATTGACTACTGATATTTAATGTATGTCCAAGTTTCAATTAGCTTTACCATAAAAGTGTGGAAATGAATAGAGTGGATAGTAACACATAGTGAGTAACAACTAGTTTATAAATAGGGATGTGGCTGAAAATGGTAGTCTAGGGATATAAATGTCAATTGACAGAATGCTAGAGAATAATCTAGGAACTGAATAGCACAGTAAACCAAGAGGTGGGTGAGAACTGTGATTGATGGTACAGATGTAAGAGTGTCTTTTGCTAGCTAGAGCAAATGAACATCACTATTGCAGTGTGGTAGGAATGTGGTGTGTTGATAGACAGGTGTTGTTTGGAAATTCAACATATGTGCATGATTGTTTTGTAAGTTTACAATTTCTGTCATAAAATATATTTAAAAAATAAAAATAGGGTGGGTTGGAGGGAAATATACCAAATGTAAGATCAGAACTATAATTAATAGTAAGATTTTAACAACGTCCTTTCATAATTTGCAACAAATGTATCACAACAAAGCAAGGTGTTGGTAGAGCGTTGATGTATGTGATCCTGTACAATGTTATGCATGTTTGCTTTGTAAGTTCAAAATTTTTACTAAACACTTATTGTTTATGTACGTTCATATATAATGACATAAAGATATTAATAATAGGGTGGGTTGGGTGAAAATACTTGAGTGGTAATATTTTGACAATGCTCTTTAATCACTAGTTAAAAATTTTTAACAACAATGCTAGGTAGGTTGAAGTATGAGAGTCCTGTATGATGTTGCATATGTTTGTTTATAATTTCAAAACTATTACTATACACTTATTGTTTATGTATGTTTATGTATGAGTGAAATACTTCAATAATTTAAAAAAATTTTAAAGTTGTTGGGATTTCTATTGGGATTGCATTGAATTTGAAAATCAGTTTGGTTCGAATTGCCATCTTAATGATATTTAGTCTTCCAATCCATGAACACAGATTTCCTTCCATTTATTTAAGTCTTTTTGCATTTTTTTAGCAATGTACTGTAGTTTTCTGAATGCAGGTTCTTTATATCCTTGTTTATTCCTAAATATTTGATTCTAATAGTCTCTATTATAAATAGCTTTTTCTGATATCCTCCTCAGATTGTTTATTAATGGTGGGTAGAAATGTTATTTATTTTTCTGTAATAATCTCGTACCTCATTGCTTTGCTTGTCCATTAGTTCTAATAGCTTTATTGTGGACTTTTTGGGATGTTCTAGATATAGGATCATATCATCAGTGAATAGTGAAAGTTTTACTTCTTCCTTTCCTATTTGGGTGCCATTTATTTCTTTATCTAGCTTAATTGCTCTAGCTAGAACTTCTAGCAAAATACTGAACAACAGTGGTTATCCTTGTCTTATTTCTGATTTCAGCAGGAAAGCTTGCAGTCTTTCATCATTAAGTACAATACTAGCTGTAGGTTTTTCACACATGTACTTTACTAAATTCAGAAAGTTTCTTTCTATTCCTATCTTTTGGATTGTATTTTAAATCATAAAAGTGTGCTGTATTTTGTCAAATGCCTTTTCTGCATTAAGTAAGAAGGCCATGTGATTTTTCTTCTTTAATTTATTAAAATTGTTTATTATACTACTTGATTTTCTTGTGTTGAATCACCCATCCATACCTAGGATGAAACCCAGGTGTATAATTGATTGTGCTGTATAATTCATTTATTGTGGTTTTGGATTCAATTTGCAAGTATTGTGTTAAAAATTTCGGCATCTATATTCATTAGAGATATTGGTCAATAATTTTCTTTTTTTGTAGTATTTTTATCTGGCTTTAGTATTAAGGTGATGTTGGCTTCATAGAAGGCATTTGGTAATATTCTTTCCTGATAATTTTTGGAAGAACTTGAGCAAGATTGGTATTATATCATGTTTGATTGATTTATAGAATTCACCACGAGGTCCTGGGCTTTTCATCTTTGGGAAGTTTTGTTTGTTTTTTTTTAAAGATTTATTTTTTATTTATTTCTCTCCCCTTCCCACCCCCCAGTTGTCTGCTCTCTGTGTGTTCTTGTGTGACCACTTCTATCCTTATCAGCGGCAATGGGAATCTGTGTTTCCTTTTGTTGCGTCATCTTGTTGTGTCAGCTGTCCGTGTGTGTTGCGCCTTTCTTGGGCAGGCTGCACGTTCTTTCCCATGGGCGGCTCTCCTTACGGAGTGTACTCCTTGCACATGTGGATCCCTTATGCGGGGGACACCCCTGCATGGCACGACACTCCTTGCATGCATCAGCACTGCACACGGGTCAAGGAGGCCCGGGGTTTGAACCACTGATCTCCCATGTGGTAGACTGACACCCTATCCATTGGGCCAAGTCAGTTTCCCATTTGGAAAGTTTTTGATAACTGTTTCAAATCTCTTTAATTGTGATTGTTTTGTTGAGTTCCTCTATTTCTTCTAGGTTCTATATAAGTTGCTCATTTGTTTCCAGGAATTTGTCCATCTTTCTACATTGCCTAGTTTGTTTTATGTTTGTTTGTTCTGTTTTGTTTTGGGTTTTATTTATTTGCATCTTCTCTCTTTTTTCTTTGTCAGTCTAGCAAAGGGTTTGTCAATCTTCTTGATTTTCTCAAAGAACCAACTTTTGGTTTTGTCGATTCCATTGATATTTTATTTCTTGATTTCATTATTTCTTCTCTGATCTTTACTATTTCTTTCCTTCAACTTGGTTTGGGATTATTTTACTGCTCTTTTTCTATTTCCTCCAGGTATGCAGTTAGATCTTCAATTTTAGCTCTTTCTCCTTTTTTAAGACAAGCATTGATGGCTGTAAATTTCCCACTGAGCACTGCCTCTCTGGTATCCCATAGTGTTTTGATATGTTATGTCCTCATTTTCATTTGTCTCAAGATATGTATGGAATTCTCTTCTAATTTTGTCCTTTGGTTATCTGTTGTCATATCATACTATTGTCTGTCTTTTTACCCTTTAATTTACATTTCTTAATCATCTTTTTTTCTACACTCTTCTCCAAGTCTCTTGCCCTTGACTTTTTCATTTCAGGCTGCAGCAGTCCCTTTAGTTTCTCTTGTAATTCTGCCCCTTTCATAACACACTCAGTTTTTGTTTGTCTGTGAATACGTTGAACTCACCCTCAGTTATGAAGTTCAGTTTTGTGGGACATAGAATTCGTGGCTGGCAGTGTTTTGTCTTTCAGTACATTAAGTACGTCTTACCACTTTCTTCTTTCCTCCATGGTTTCTGATCAGCACTTAATCTCATTAAGTTTCCCTTGTATGTAATGCCTTGCTTTTCTTTTGCTATTTTCAGAATCCACTCTTTATCTCTGATATTTGTCATTTTGAATAGTAGGCATCTTGAAATAGATCTATTTGGATTTATTCTGTTTGGGATGTGTTGTCCTTCTTGGATATTGATATTTATGTCTTTCATAAGGGCAGGGAAGTTTTCAGTCATCATTCCCTTATTCTTTCTGCACATTTTGCATTCTCTTCTCCTTCTGAGATACCAGTATTTGTATCTTCCCAGTTGTTAATCAATTCTCTGAAGTCCCGTTCCATTTTCTCAATTCTGTTTCTGTTCTCCTGTTTTTTCCAGTCAGTTCTGTCCTTGAATCACTACACTGAGCCAGAGGTTTTATCCAGGCTTTAATGTCTTGAGGGTGAGGGAAGAAAGCCTTTCCTGGCAACCACAGGAGTTTAGTAGCTCAAGTTGGCTGTTCCAGATTCTTCATCTCTCAGTTCCTCTCCCTCCTATAAGTTGTGCAGTACTGTCCTTGTTTGCTGACCCCCCAAAACAGGTCCCTTAAACAGCTTTTGTTCCTTTCTCCATTGTTTTTGTAACAGAGCTGAGCCCTGCCTGCCTACTCCAACACCATCTTCCCAGAACTCTCCCTAAACTTTTTACAATAATATTTTTTGTAAAGATTTATTTAATTTTTTCTCTCTCCCTCCCCTCTTCCCCCCTCCCCCATTTTCTTCTCTATTGTGTCCATTTGCTCTGTGTTCTTCTGTGTCTGCTTACATTCTTGGCAGCACTGGGAATCTGTGTCTCTTTTTGTTGCATCATCTTGCTGCATCAGCTCTCTGTGTGTGTGGCCCCACTCCTGGGCAGGGTGCACTTTTTTTGCATGGAGCAGCTCTTCTTGAGGGGCACACTTCTTGCACATGGAACTCCCCAATGCAGGGGACACCCCTGCATGGCATGGCACTCCTTACACATGGCAGCACTGCATGTGGGTCAGCTACCACATGGGCCAGGAAGCCCTGGGTTCAAACCCTGGACCTCCTATATGGTAGGCAGATGGTCTATCAGTTGAGCAACATCCATTTCCCTTAAGTGAAATTATATATATATATAATATAACTGTGGGTGTATGACAGTGGAAAGTATGACTACTAATACAGTTTAGTGTCATTGCTTTGATTTGGAGTCAAAACATCAGCAGCTTTAATCACCAATTTGTCTGCACCATCACTGCAAATATCAACATAGTGAAAAAAGCAAATAATATCTTAGAATTATTGTGAAAAAATTTTGACCTCTTAATCCCCCTGAGAACAAATATTCTTGTCCAAATTTTTGTGATTATCTATAAAACCAAGAAGTAAAGGTAAATAGGTCATCACTGGAAATGCTAGCAGAATTTTAAAAATCTACTTTCCAGTCAATCCTGTTCTCCCCATCCCCATTAGTATTAAAAATAAAACATGTTCAGGCTTATATTAGGGATTTTTTTAAACAAAACTTTTCTCTAGAACCTTAAACTTCAAGAGTTTCTTGGGATTTTTATTTTCTGTTCTACCACACTAGCCTTCAAAATGGGTTATTTTGAAGATTTGAGATAAAAAGATTTAAATGCTTCTCCATAGACATAGGTTATTTTCCAACCAACAAACTTCTGGACAGCTGAAAGTTGTGAAATATTCACAATTCATCTGACAATGAATGAAGCTTTGCTCAGAAACTTGAACAGCTGGACCAAAAAATAAACTGGATCCCAAAGGCAATATATGGAGAAAGTGGAAGTTTGTAGATATAGGCAAATTTTCCTTCTACCTTTGATTTCTCTCTCCTCTTTGAAGAGAAAATCTTCAAAACCTTCCTGAAACTGTCCATTGATTGTTTTGAATATGTTTTTTACAGTGTTCTTGCCCACTCTCCATAACCAAATCTAAATACATTTTTGTATTCACATTCCTTCTATATGTCCAAATACGGAATTTTATCTGCCTCCCCCTCAGAAATTGACATGAAAAGAACAATCATTTAGGAAACTTGCTTACGTTTAATATGGAAAAGCAGGAATGGTGAAATTTCCTCTTTTTAAAGAAATTTTGGGAATTAGGGATGAGTCCTTTTTTTTTATAGGTAGCACAAAACAGAGGCAAAAAAACCCAAACAAACAACAAAAACAACAAACACTTGACAAGAGGTGGACAGAAAAGCAAGACATAAAACAGCCCTGAGGTCAAGTATTTACAAGTATGTATACATTTCATACTTAGATCATTAAATGATATAGGTATTATTTTTCAGAAATATATATATTGAACCCAAGGACTCTTCCAGCCTGAATCCACATCCTCTTTTTTCTCTTGCTTCACTCATTGATTCATTTTGGATAGATTTTCTACAAAAAAACTTCATGGTTTCCTTGGTAATAAATCAATTAACCTAGTAAACACAACACATTCGTATTACAGACTGAAGCGTTGTTTCTTGCATACTAATTAAAGATTCATTTATTATTTCTAGTCAAAACATAAGAAAGATTTGGGCTTTCAGACCCCATGCCATCTGCATTCTTAATAACAACAGAAATCAAGCACATTCACAGCAACAGTCCTTTGAAAAATGTATGTGATTTAGCCAAGGAGCAATATTATTAAAAACAACATGCACAAATATATGTAACTTTGCAGACTTTTTTTTCTAACACCAGTTATGAAGGTATAAATAACTGGTTAGTTAATACAAGTGCAATTGTATTTGTTTCCTTTTTTAACTTAAAGGAATTCAGCAGAAACCCCAAGAAACCATCACAGTTGCATGGAGTCATTTGATAAGAGTATTATTACGTCTCCTGGTTAAATGCTTAACAAAACTTATCAGGAAATATGTTTATTTAGCATTTTGCATGTGGTAGCTGAGCCTCAGTGGCCACTCTAATTTTTCACTGTCTAGGATCTTTACAAACAAAATGAAACCATTCGAATATACAGGCTCCTCTCACTTTTCACTTACCATTTTGGAAATTACATGATGTCACAGTCTTTTTGTCTTTTGCTCAGATTACTCAACTCCATGAGATAAGTGGAAGTGTCCTTTTCTTGGTTCTACTAGTTCACTTATCTCAGGAATAAACCACTTCTATACTTCAACACTGAGAAGCAACCCTACCCAAAGGGCATCCTTAACTTGGGGCACAGGGTATTGCTTATTTTTTTCTTGTTGATTAATGTAGTTAATCATTATATGTCTATCTTTGTCTTATTTTCTTTCAAATCATTTCTATTGTTGAGGCATATGAGCTACATGCCTCTTTGATAATAGTTCTTAGCTAGATGTGAGCCTCCAAGACACCTGAGAAACTAAAAGAGATATCTACTGGAGAAAATTCTCTAGGAGTGGGACTAAATATGGATTTTCAAAAGCCTCCTCAGGTGATTCTGATACATACCTCAGTTAAGAACCAGAATATTTATTCCTCCATAGCACATTCAAATGCTTTCTCTAGTCTTATACTTAGTCAAAAACAATTGTTCATCACTGTTGCCAGAAGAATCCAGAATTATTATTTTGGATAGTGCACTCAGATTTTAGGCAAACCCTACATCCCATTATGCTTTCTAGACTGCTTCATAACATTTACTTAGGATGCATCTTATGGTTAATGCTCACTACACATGAGAGAATATATTCTATAAGAGCAGGAAATGGGTTTATCTTGCTAATTACAGTATCCACATTCTTGGCCCGGTGTAAACCACATAGAAGTTACTCTATAAATATTTGTTGAATTATTGAGCATAAGCCTTGGTATAACATTTAGAAGAATGCCTTTTTGTTAAGTGAATAAGCAAATCTTTAAGCCAACAAGAGTATACAGCATGTCTTTGTGATTTGCACAACTGAATGACATCTTTTTGTAACTATTCAAATGGTCCTTCAAATGGATTTCCAAACTTTTGCAATGAACCCAAAGTTTACATTACTTATAGATAAGGCAAGATTCAGTCACTCATTAAACCTTTCATATATCTTCCTTCCAATATTTTTGTGACATTTGAACCAGTATTTCCTGCTACTATGTGTGCTTACGTGTAGTATGAGCATGAAAGTTAGGCGAATGCATTTAAAAGCCACCAACAGAGAGTTATTATTATTACTAATATTATTAGAAAGATTGTGAGTTTACAGAACAATCACGCATAACGTACAGGATTCTTATATATCACACCTTGTATGGTTGTGGGACATCTGTTACAAATAATGAAAGAACACGACCAAAATATTACTGCTAACTATAGTCCATGGGTTACAATTGGTGTATTTTCCCATAAACCACCCTATTATTAACACTATGTATTATTATTATATATTTGTTATAGTTCATGAGAGAACATTCACATTTTAGTATTGTTAACCACAGTCCATCACCCACTAAGGGTTCATTGTGTTATATGATCCCCTGCCTTATACAATCCATCCAAAGTGTACACTCAGTGGCTCACACTTTCATCACAGAGTTGTGTTGTCATCACCTCAGTCAATTTTAAAAAGCTTTCATTACACAAAATTGAAAGTACCCTTACCCCTTATACCCACTTATCATTGACCATTAATTAGCATTAATATAGTAATCTTGTAGCCATTGATATAAAAATATTACAATATTACTGTTAACTATAGTTCGTAAGTTACATTAGTTGTATTTTCACCATGTATCACCATATTCTTAACACCTGTAATATGAGGTACATTTGTTTTAGGTCACAGAACATTCTTGTATTTGTACTATTGACCACAATCCTTATCTACCACCAAATTCACTATATTATACAATTCTTAGATTATTCTCTAACTTTCTTTCAATTGACATTTACATCCCTAAACTATGCTTTTTAGGCACAATCACATTTATAAATCAGTAGTGTTAATTATACTCACTATAATGGATTACCTTCAATTCTATTCATTTCCATATATTAACAATCAACCTTATTAAAAGTTCTACATATATTAAGCATCAGTTTCCTGTTCTCAACCTTGATTCTTTCTCTTAGTAACCTATTCCAATATTTTAACTCCATGAGTTTACTCATTGTACTTCGTTCATATTAGTGAGAATATTCAATATTTGTCCTTTTCTGTCAGGATTATTTCAATCAATATAATATCCTCAAGGTTTATTCACGTTGTTACATACATCCCAGCTTCATTTCTTTTTACAATTGAATAGTATTCCATCACATGTATATACCACATTTTGTTTATCCATTCATGGGTTGATGGGCACTTGGGTTTTTTCATCTTTAATTGTGAATAATTTCACCAGGAACATGAGTGTACAAATGTCTGTTCACATTCTTGTTTTCAGTTCTTCTGAATATATTCATAATAGCAGGATTACCAGATCAGATGGCAGTTCTATATTTAGCTTCTTGAGGAACTGCCAAACTGTCCTGCACAGAAGTCACACCATTCTACATTTCCCGAAACAGTGAAGGAATGTTCCTATTTTTCCACACCCTCTGAAACACTTGTAGTTTTCTGGTGTTTTGTTTTTGTTTTTTAATAATGGACATTCTGTAAGGCATGAAATATCTCACTGTAGCTTTGATCAGCATTTCCCTAATAGTTAATGAAGTATCACTAACTAAAGCAAGTTTTCATGTGCTTTTTGGCCATGTGTATTTTCTCTTTGGAAAAATAAATATTTATGTCTTCTGCTGATATTTTAATTGGGATGCTTGTCTTTTTGTCATTGAGCTGTATGATCTCTTTATATAACATGAAAATCAAACCCTTATCAGATGTATTTTCTCCAATTGAGTAGGCTTCCTATTCACTCTTTTGATGAAGTTCTTTGAATCACAAAAGTGTTTAATTTGAGAAGGTCCCATTTACCTATTTTATCTTTTGTTGTTTCTGGTTTCAGAAGCCACCACCTACCACAAGATCTTAAAGATATCTTCCTACTAATAAATTTTCTTCTAGGAGTTTTGTGCTTCTAGCTTTTATATTTAGGTCCTTGATCAACTTTTAGTTAGTTTTTATGTAAGGTGTGAGATAGGTGTCCTTGTTCTCTGTTTTGGATATGGATATCCAGTTCTCTCAGCATCATTTGTTGAATAGATTGTTCTGATACAGTTAGGTGGGTTTAACAGCCT
Organism: Dasypus novemcinctus; assembly: GCF_030445035.2. Taxonomy (NCBI): domain Eukaryota; kingdom Metazoa; phylum Chordata; class Mammalia; order Cingulata; family Dasypodidae; genus Dasypus; species Dasypus novemcinctus. The sequence continues at coordinate 49,527,413 of NC_080683.1, forward strand.
TGCCAAAAATTACTTGATCATATATGTGAGGGTCTATTTCCAAACTCTCAATTTGATCCCATTGGTCAATTATGTCTATCTTTATGCCAATACCATGCTGTTGTAATGACTGTAGCTAAATAATATGCTTTAATGTCAGGAAGTGAGAGTCTTCCAACTATATTCTTCTTTTTAAAGGTATTTTTGACTATTTGGGGCTGCTTACCCTTCCAAATAAATTTGATAATTGGCTTTTCCATTTCCACAAAAAGGGCTGTTGGGATTTTTATTGGAATTGTATTAAACCTGTAATACAATTTACAGGTTTAGAATTGGTATCTTTTTTTATTATATTTTTAAAAGTTTTTAAAGATAATTAGATTACATAAATTATACATAAAAAATGTAGGGGATTCCCATATGCCCCACTCCCTACAACTCTGATACTTTCATACATTAACAACATCCTTCATTATTGTGGTATATTTGTTATAATTGATGAACACATATTGAAGAATTGCCACTAAGTGTGGATTGTAGCTTTCATTATAGTTTAAACTCTCCACAATTTTGTAAGTTATGACAAGATCTATAGTGGTCTGTATCTGTCATTGCAAAGTTATTCAGGACAATTCCGTTGTTCTGAAAATGCCACCACTTATTTTTCCCCTTTCCCTTCCTACAGAACTTCTAGTGGCCACTGCCTCTACATCGATGATAAAAGTTCTTCCATTGCTAGAATAACAATAAACCTATAGTAGAATATCAGTAAATATACTCTAGGCCATCATTCATTCCCCAATCCTGAGATTCTGGGATGGTGATACCCACTCCACCTCTAATTGAGAGGAGACTTCAGTCCCATACAGTCAATGGATGGGACTCACTTGCTGTTGTAGACTCTCTCTGTTCCTTGGGATGTTCTTTGTGCACCATCATTTCCTTGCTAGTTGTCCTGGGAGAGTCCAGTGAAATGGAGAGTAGATGTTGCAACTCTGTTGAGATTCAGGGCCCAACTGGAACATGGAATGTCCAAAGATTTAAGTCTCTTGGACGAAGACCTATCAATTTTAGTATTAATTGCAGGTTCAAATAGAAGGGGCAGAAGAGCCATGTGTAGAGAAACCACAACTGAGTCCAACTCTGTCACACTGGGAAGCATTAATTCTGAAGTAAGCCCCACTGACAGGGTGTGAAACTCCTGAGTTGTTTGCCCTGCCTATGGTGTCTGGTTATATCTAGAGCCCTCAGGAGCCCAATATTTGAGGTAATATTTACTGTGGCAGTCAATGAGATCCTTCTGAGATGAACATAATCATAACCTCTGGAATGACTGCCCTACTCAAATTGAAGTCTCTCAGTCATATAAACTCCTTTTTCTTTACCCTTTCCCCCTTTTGGTCAAGGTCTTTTTCCAGGTGCTTGGTGCTTGGTAGTAATCTCTCAGTGCAGAGAGGCTCATTCCCAGGAGTCATGTCCCCTTTGGGGGGAAGGTAATGCATTTATATGCTGAGTTTGGCTTAGAGAGAGGCCACATTTGAGCAACAAGGAGGCTCTCAGGAGGTAACACTTAGGTATCTTATAATACTTGGCTAAGTTTCAATTTTAAAAGAAAAGGTTCATACATACAGTCATCAATATCAAGGGCCTATCATATCTTAATGATATTAAGTCCTCCAATACATGAACAGGGGCTGTCCTTCTATTTATTTAGATAATATTTGGTTTCTTTTAGTAATGTTTCATAGTTTTCTGACTGCAGATCCTTTTTGTCCTTGGTTAAGTTTATTACTAAATATTCGAGTATTTTAGCCACTATTTTAAATGGATTTTTTTTTCCTGACTTCCTCGTCAGATTGCTCATTAGTAGTGTATAGAAATGCTACCAACTTCTGCATATTAATCTTGTATCCTGACAATATGCTGAACAAGTTTATTAGTTGTAATAGCTTTATTGTGGATTTTTCAGGATTTTCTAGGTATAGGATCATATCATCAGCAAGTAGCAAACGTTTTTCTTCTTCCTTTCCTATTTGGGTGCCTTTGATTTCTTTTTCTTGATCAACTGCTGTAACTAGAACTTCTAGCACAGGTTTGAATAACAGTGATGACAGTGGGCATCCTTGTCTTGCTCCTGATCTCAGGAGGAAAGCTTTCAATTTTTCACCATTGAACACAATGCTAGCTGTCAGTTTTTCATATATGTACTTTATCATACTGAAAAAGCTTCCTATTATTCTTCCTATCTATTGGAGTATTTTTATCAAGAAAGGATTTTTGTCAAATGCATTTTCTGCATCAGCTGAGATGATCATGTGATTTTTTCCTTCAATTTATTAATGTGGTGTATTACACTAACTGATTTTCTTGTGTTGAACCGCCCTTGCACGCCTGAGATAAAACCTGCTTGATCATGATGAATAATTCCTTGAATGGGCTTTTGGATTTGATTAGCAAGTATTTTGTTGAGGATTTTTGCATTAGAGAAATTGGTTTATAATTTTTTTTCATAATATCTCTATCAGGTTTTAAGGTGATGTTGGTTTCATTGAATGAGTTTTGTAATATTATCTCCTGTTCAGTTTTTTGGAAGAGTTTGAGCAAGATTGGTATTAAATATTCTTTAAATGGTTGGTATGATTCACGTATGAAGCTGTCTGGTCCTAGGCTTTTCATCTTTGGGGGTTTTTTGATGATTGTTTCAATCTCTTTACTTGTGATTGGTTTACTGAGGTCTTCTATTTCTTTTAAGATCAGGGTAGGTTGTTTGTGTATTTCTGGGAATTTGTCTATTTCATTTTGTCTAGTTGGTGGTTTAGAATTCATAGTATTCTCTTCTTAGCTCTTTTATATATTTCTGTGGGGTCAGTAGTTATGTCCCCTCTCTCATTTCTGATTTTATTTGTCTGCATCTTCACTCTTTCATTCTTCTTCAGTCTAGTTAAATGATTTACCAATTTTGTTGATTTTCTCAAAGAACCTACTTTTGGTTTCTATTGATTTTTTAATTCTCAATTTTATTTATTTCTGCTCTAATCATTGTTATTTCTTTCCTTCTGCTTGAATTGGCATTACTTTGTTGTTCATTTTTCTAGTTCCTCCATGTGTGTGCTTAAGTCTTTGATTTTAGCTCTTTCTTCTTTTTTAATGTAAGCATGGAGGGCTATAAATTTCCCTTTCAGCACTGTCTTCACTGCATATCATAGGTTTTGATATGTTTTATTCTCATTTTCATTTGTCTCAAGTTGTTTACTGATTTCCCTTGCAATTTCTTCTTTGACCCAATTATTGTTTAAGAGTGTGTTGTTTGTAAATTTTCCATATATTTGTGAATTTTCCCTTATTCTTCCTATTATTGATTCTAACTACATTCCCTTATGACCACAGAAGATGCTTTGTATAATTTTAATCTTTTAAAATTTATTGAGACTTTTATGACTCAACATATGGTCTATGCTGGAGAAAGATCCACAAGCACTTGAGAAGAACATATATCTTACTGTTTTGTGGTGCAATATTCTATATTAATCTGTTAGGCCTAGTTCAGATATCATATTATTCAACATCTCTGTTTTCTTACTGATCCTCTGTTTAGATATTCTATAAAATACTGCTAATGGTCTATTGGAGTCTCCAACTATTATTGTAGAGACATCTATTTCTCCCTTTAGTTTGGCAAGTCTTTGCTTCATGTATTTTGGGGCACCCATGTTAGGTGCATAAATATTTATTATCGTTATGTCTTCTTGGTGAGTAGCCCCCTTCATTTATACTCAATTACCCTCTTTGTCTCTTATAACAGTTCTGGATTTAAAATCTATTTTGTCCTACATTAGTTTAGCAACTCCAGCTTTTTTCTGGTTACTATTTGCATGGAATATCTTCTTCTACCCTTTCACTTTTAGCCTATTTGTGTCTTTGCATCTGTGGTGAGTCTCTTTTAGACAGCATATAGATGGCTCACATTTTTAATCATTTTGCTGGTCTGTGTCATTTGATTAGGAATTTCAATCCATTACCATTCAATGATATTACCGGAAAGCCATTACTTTTTTCATTTTATGCTTTGGCTTTCTGTTTCCTATCTTACTATTGTCCATCTTTTCACCCCTCTTAGTGATCCTTACTAATAATCTCCATTTTTACACTCCAAGCTTCTCTCTCCTGTCTTTTCCTTTCAGGTTCCCTTTAGTATTCCTTTTAACTCTGGTCTCTTGGTGACACACTCAGTTTCTGTTTGTATGCAAAGACCTTAAACACACCCTCATTTTTGCAGGATAGTTTTACTGTATAAAGAATTCTTGGCTAACAGATTTTTCTTTCAGTATCTTAAATGTATCATATTATTGCCTTCTTGCCTAAATGCTTTCTGAAGAGAAATCAGCCCCTAGTCTTAGTGATCATTCCTTGAGTGTAATGATTAGCTTTTCTCTTGCTTTCAGAATTCTATCTCTGGCATATGAAATTCTGAATAATAGGTTTTGGGGAGTAGGTCTGTTCAGATTTATTCTGCTGGGAGTTCATTGTCCTTCTTGGATACTGACATTAGGTTTTTCATAAGACTTGGGAAATTTTCAACCGCTATTTCCTCAAATATTCTTTCTGCCACTTTTCCATTCTCTTTTCTTTCTAGGGCCCTGTAACATATATCTTTGTGTCTCCTGCTGTCATTCAATTCCCTGTGACTTTGTTAAATTGTTTCCATTCTTTTCTCTGTCTGTTCTGTCTTTTCAAATTCAGATGCTCTGTCCTCTAAGTCACTTATTCATCACTGTCATTTAAGCCTGTTGTTATAGGCCTCTTTTGTATTTTTAATCTTGTCCATTGTATCTTTCAGTCTCTTAAGATCTGTTAATTTTCTTTGCAAGATTTCAAATTGTTCTTAATGCTCACCCATAAAATGACTTCTTTATATCCTTGATCTCTTTCTCTTCGCCATATTTTCCTTCAACTCTTTGAATTGGTTTAGGAGATTTGCATGAACATCATTGATTAGTTGTTTTAAATCCTATTCCTTTCCAGGATTTCTAACATCTTCCTTCGGCTTGACCTTATTTTAATGTTTCTTAGTATAGCTTGTAATTTTTTGCTGATGTCTAAGCATCTGATTATGTTAGTGAGTTTAATCTGATGGTCAATTTCTCTCTTTTGCCTAGTCATTTTGTTTCATGGCTCTTCTTTAATTTTTGGTTCAACTTATTTTAAAATTTTTTAATTGGACTGTTTATATCAAAACTTGGCCAAGGACCAACTAATGGGGTGCAGACCAGATCCAAGGAAGACTGTATGAGAGATTCCAGAAAGACTTTTTTCCTTCATGTTCCTGGCCTGCCAGCAGACAGTGCTGATCTGCAAACCCTTCCACAGGTGGCCCTTTCAACTTTCACTGGCTGGTGTTTCTAAGCCTGAGCCATGATTCTAAGTTGGGCCCTGCTGATTAAATTTGCTAAAGAGGGGGGTGGGGAGTATATAGGGACCTCATAATTTTTTAATGTAACATTAAAAAAATAAAGACAAAAAAAATTTGCTAAAGAGAAACCACACTGAACCATCCATTACACCCTCCCTCTTCCCACAGAAGAAGATGTCCATTCTGCTCTAAGCTGGCCAATATCAACCATGGGTTTACCAAAGACATTTGTCTCAAGGGTGGGGATAGGTACCGTTCCCAGCCATGGGGGTAACTCAGTTTTCATTTTGGCCTCTTTGTCTCTCTATCCCTACTCCCTCCTGTACAATGCACATGGCACTCTCCTGGGCTGCTGATCCCCAAAATACTTCTTTCAAATAGCTTCTGCCCTTTCCTATGCTGTTTCTCTAAGAGAGTTGAGTGCCACCTACATACTTCTTCACCATCTTCCCAGATTTCTATGAGAGAGTTTTGAGATGATCAATATATTTTCTTATGCATAGGGGAAGATGGTTTTGACTATGTTCTTCTAGATTCCTAAAATCAAGCACCTCTTTATGAAACCAGTACAAATAATGACACTTGTTTTTCATAGTAGTCAGCAAGGATATTCCCTTTATTTATTTATTTTTTAAAGATTTATTTTTATTTATTTATCCCCCCCCTTGATGCTTGCTTGCTGTCTGCTCTCTGTGCCCATTCGCTGCACATTCTTCTGTGTCTGCTTGTCTCCCTTTGTTGTGGCACCTTAATGTACCAGCTCTCTGCAGGTGCAGGCCATCAGCTCTCCGCAGACGTAGGCCTTCAGCTCTCTGTGGGTGCGGGCCAGCTTGCCTTCACAAGGAAGCCCTGGGAAGTGAACTCAGGGCCTCCCATATGGTAGAAGGGATCCCAATCGGTTGACCCACATCTGCTTCCCTATTCCCTTTATTTTTAAAGTATACTTTTAGAATATATTTCAGTGTTAATAAGCAAGTTTTTTTTTACATGTGATAAAGTCCCAGATTTCTTTTTCTTTTAATTTGATTGAGATTTCTATGTTATTTAGAGACATCTTTGTTTCCTTACTACGTCAAAATAGTGAACAAGCTCAAAAATATATGGTATCTACTATGAATATAAAACATACATATATATATATATATCTACAATGAATACACATATCGGCTTTTAAAATGTAGTAAGGCAGCATGGTGAGAGTTATCATTTTAGCCAACCAAACTGAATAAGTTATTGCAATTGAGGTTGTATTTGTAAAGTTAAAGTATATCCGCACATAGTATTCCTTGATTATTTTAAAATATGAGTGATCAACAAATACTATCTTATCAAGATTGTTTAAGGGCCATCAGTCAAGTTAATATGGGTAATGATCACATTTTAAAGGGGTATTAAACAGTCATGGAATTCACCATTTTCAAAAGGGTGCAGTAAAGTAGTTGAATTCAGATTGCAGTAGCATTTGAAAGTTTTGTGGAGAGTAGACTATAAAAGAATTTCAGAGATGATAACTCAGCAGGCCAAGAATTATTGATTAATATTGCAAATAAGACACCACGCTAGAATAATGATGCCAAGGATTTAATTAGGTAAGCTGCCAACTATTACAGGTCATAAATAAGGTAGATGAGCTTATATAGGATTGAAAAGAAGTTTTAAGTTGGGTATGGTATCTTGAGTAATTCATTCCTGTGGGTATACACCTTTTGTAGATGGAACATTTTCAAGGCTACTTCAGTTACCAGGCCTTTGATTAGATCACTTTGGTAAAGAATGACAGGGAGTGAGTCTTAGTCCTCTTTCTGTAGTCCTTTATAAATGGGATGAATACAGAAAGACAGGCACAGAAAAAAAGCCAAAGGAACAAAAAGAAAGCCACAGGAACTGAGACATCACTGGCAGCCAGTCTTTGGGGAGACAACATTGCCTGATGAGGCCTTCTTTTGGACATTTTTCTCAGCCTCAGAACTGTAAGCTTACAACCTAATGAACCCCCATTCTAAAAGCCAACCCATTTCTGGTATATTGTTTTTGGCAGTTTTTAGAAAACTAAAACAATGTGTAACGAGCTTATGATAACTCCCAGTTTCTAAGTAAGCACTTCTAAAAAAACTTCTCTTTTATCCACAGTGAGTAAAATTTAGCATAGTTAGGAACATCTAAAATTTGGGGTTACTATAATATTGGTTAATAATGGAAAAGACAACTTCTGCTTTTAACCATGTCAGAGTAAGAGGGATTGGATTGATCCTCATACTCTACAATAACCAGAAACCTGACAAAATATATGAAACAATGTTTTTTTTAGACATTGGACTATAGATCATACAGGACTGTGAACTCAAGGAAACAGAAGTAAGTAAAGTGGGCCTTATGACTACAACAGCTTCCTGCCTGGAGAATGTTTCCAGGACATCATAAATAGAGGTGAAACCAGTCAGAGTCTGGCTGTCCCCTTAAATTAAGAAAAAAAGATCACAGATTGGGGAGAACAGAAGTGAATAGATTTTGAGGCCAGAATATAAGAAAAGATGTACTGATGGAGAGAGAGAGAATTCTGAAAATCATCCAAGTTCCTTTGACTCTGATCATCACCTAAGTGAGAGAAAATTTCCCAAGCCCAGAAAGAAAAAGAAACTACAAGAAAGCATTAGGTAAAATAATAGTAACAATAATAATAAATCCCTGGAGCACACACAAGACTGGGAAATTTTGTGCTTAAACCAAGCAGAGTATAAAGAACTCAAAATACATGGGATATATGGTAGGGCCCAAATAATAGGGATGTATTAGCCATTGATGAGAAGTTGCTCTGGATCTAGACTAAAAAATATTAAGCATAAGTCTTCAAGCTGTTGGCAACTAATCTAACTTCATACCAAATCAATGCTCAACAAAATCCAGAAAATAAAGTAAATTTCACAATATTTTGATATTCAACAAAAAATTTAGAAAAATTACGCACAACCCAGAAAATGTAAATCAATTAAACAGATGGAAAAAATGACAGATAATGGAATTAGCAGAGAAGGACATTAATATCACCATTATCTCCTGACAAAATAATTGGTAACATTTATTGAGTGCATACTGTCTCAAGATAGGTGCTGTTCTTATCTTCACTTTACAGGTACAAAAACTCAGAAAGAGAGAGGCTAAGTAACTTACTTTTTGTTTTCTTTTTAAAGATTTATTTTTTATTTGTTTCTCTCCTTCACCCCCACCCCCACCCCCTTCTCTGCTCTCTGTGTCCATTTGCTGTGTGTTCTTCTGTGACCACTTCTATTCTTATCAGCAGCACCTGGAATCTGTGTTTTCTTTTTGTTGTGTCATCTTGTTGTGCCAGCTCTCTGTGTGTGGCGCCATTCTTGGGCAGGCTGCACTTTCTTTCGTGCCGGGCGGCTCTCCTTATGGGGCGCACTCTTTGTGCATGGGGCTCCCCTACACCGGGGACACCACCGTGTGGCATGGCACTCCTTGCGCGCATCAGCACTGAGCATGGGCCAGCTCCACACGGGTCGAGGCCCGAGGTTTGAACCGCTAACCTCCCATGTGGTAGGCAGACGCCCTAACCACTGGGTCAAGTCGACTTCCCAGCAACTTACTCTTAATCACACATCTAACTAATGGGTGAGCCTAGGCAATATAGCTCAAAAGCCCATGCTGTTCAACATACTTCTATACACTTACTTCATATACAGCATGATGAATACACAACACACTCACAGAAACTGTTTATCATTATTTTTTTTCCCAGATGCACTTATCAAAAACCCAGGGCTTGAAGTGAACTGGAATTCTTGAGGGATTGAGATAAGTATGAAGCAGGATAGTGCTATCCTGGATCAACAGAGAGCCAAGTAAGATTAAAAAGGACACTCCAGAAGATGTTGCTCCTGAAGTCAGTGAAGGTGGATTCAGAATTGTAGGAAGCAGAAATTAGAAAGAGACCCTATAGAGCTAAAATAAAATGTTTTTTTTTTATAGAATATCTGTGGTCTTTTGTATTTGAGAGGAAGGAGATTTTAAGGACATAGTTCAAGCTCAGAGATTTTTATTGCTAGAAAATAGTGCTAGTTCAACATTATTTATTCTAAGGCTATAATACACACACACATAAAAATGTCTTCCTCCATACCTGTGTATGGACTCTTTTACAAATATTCCTTTTGGCATTTTGATTCCTGAATTCTGCTCAAGCAACATACCACTTTCTAACATGTAACATGTTTCTCCCTCTCCTAGAAGTACATGTTTTTTAAAGAAAGCATCGTTTATTTTTACTTGAAAAGTTTTAAGAGACATTAAAAAGGCCCAAAGGCCTGAAGACAAACAGGTTTCACATAAGATTAACATATGTCCCAAAGGGTTATACCCACAGTGATGATGAAAATAACAATGCCAGAATCAATGTCATTGCAATGGGGAAAGTGACAGTATCTGGCTGAAAAGTCACCATACATATGCCATGAATTTACATTGTCTTTAACCAACAGGGAACACTATATAGCAATAGTATTAATGGCATATGCAAACATGGAAAATTTCAGGACAACTTACATTTTAATAGTTCTTCCATCTTTCTTGCAACTCTTGGTGCTGTCCCCACCCCATTGGGAATCCACAGTCCCACAAACTTGTTCCTTTGTGGCTAAACTATTCTCAGCTGGCTGGTCATGAATCCAAAACCCTCATTCATGTCATCAGGGAGAGATGAATTAAATTCTGTTGTCCTTTCTCACTGCGCATCCCTCCCCCACCCCACTCTTCATTCCACCTCCTACTTTACTTTCTGTCTAGCATCTCCTTTGCAGCTAGCATCACTTCTGATCTAATTCCTACTTTCTCAGCCAGGACTTTGGGATGGACTCAGTCCACTTAGCCTTGTAGCTCCCTCTCCTCTTTGTGGTACATTCCAGTCACTCACTATCCTTCCATCTGTAGCCTGTAAGAAATACCTTAATTTCAAAACTATTAATATTTATGGAAAACTCAAAGCATGGCATCTCTATTTCTGTTGATAACAGAATACAATATAAAGTGAACATTGAAAGTCCTCACTCTTTGCCCTATGTGTTTTAAATGCTCCAGCAAGGTTATAAATAGCTCAAGCAAGAAAAGGTCTTGATTGTTACAGTTTCAATCCAGTTCAGACAAAATCAGGTAAAAGTCATAAACTCTGTTGGGCAGAACTGAGGCATGGTGCTAAGTTTAGGGAATGAAAGAGATTTTTAAAAGATGAGTTTTCCTAAGGAAATTCAGATTTTGATAGTGGGAAGAGAGTTATAAATGTCTAATACATTTAGTGTAATAAATACTACAATAGAAGGTTTTACAATGTCCCATGAAGGCAAAAGTAGGCAAGAAAAGCTGTGTCTGACTTGTGACCTTACAGAATTTGATGCTTCAGATGGAGACTGAAAAATGAAAAGGGGGTCTCTAGACAAAGAAATTTTTTTTCCCATTTGTTACACTCTTAGTAAACAAATGCCTAGTGAAAAAAATGTTATTTATTGAATAAATATATATTGTTTAATGAAAGTGGATGAGAGAATCAACCATTCAAATAATAATACCTAAAGGACAGATCATGGCTAAGAGGCAGGCTAATCAAGTTGACAAAAAATATAATTTTCTCACTATTCACTGACTATAGAAATGCAGTGTCATTTGTGGCAGCCAATAAAACGTGCATAATATTTTTTTAAAAGCATAGCCTACAAATAAAAATTTCTTACTTTCTGCTAAACTGAGTCTGTAAGTGAAAACAGTCTCACATAAATATATTAGAAAAAAGATCTTAGATGCAGGGTTCCCCTGGTATGGTACTCGGGTTAGTAACCAAAACAATCTTATTTTCATCCTAGAAAAATGGAACACCCTCATCAAGAAAATTTATACTACATTCATTATCATCAAGGCCAGTGGCAAGAGTTCTGGAATAGAAATTGAGAGACCTGAGGCCTAGTCTGGCCCATACACTGACAATTAACATGGCCTTGAACAAGCCTTTTAATTTCCCCAAGTCTTATTTCTTTATCTTTAATATGAGAAGACAGACTGCACAAACTTAATGGCCTCTTTCTTGCTGTAATACTTAGGACATTGATAAGCATGGACTACGATTTTAACTTATTTTTCCAGATGTTTCAGATGTGCATTTTCAAGTTCTTTGTGTTATTGTGTATGTGTATGTGTGCATGTGTGTGTATGAAATTTGTCGTATTTCTTGTCTTAGACACAAAAATCCAAATTCAGATAGGATTTCATGGGCAGATATATATTTTCCTTGGAATATATATAACACACGTTAGGGGAAAAAACTAATTCACAGACTTTGTGTGATTTAGGCCAGTATATACGTCATTTCTATCTTGCTGCTGCTATCCGTTATACCTGTATTTTCTAGTTCTTTCTAGTCAATAAACCAGTAAGTCAAAGAATCAATAAAATCAAGACCTAACCCTTGATAAAAAAAGAGTCTCCAGAAACTTGTCCATGGGTACAATTGCACTTTTTTTCTCTGCTAAGAACTATGAGAAGTCTAAAATATACACAATGGATAAGTATCTATTCCAATGAAAATATTTTAGGTTCAGTTTTGGTAAAAAGTAGTCCCAGTATCCAAATATATTGCTTTGATCAAGAGCAGATGAAATTTTCACAGTGAATAACTTCCATTTTTTAATTTTAATTTCATTAATATATTCTCCCTGAAAATGATACTTACCTTCATTATCTCTTCTCCTTACTTTCCTTTACACTTGTAAGCACTGTCGGGCATCCAGTGTACTTCTTGCCAGGCTCCAATACACATATGGATTTATTTTCATGTGTAGATTTATTTTCTCATATAAATGAAAATCAATGCATGCATGTTATGTACTCTATGTAATATGACTTGTAGATATTTCTATGTTGGTACATTTAGATTGATCTGATTCTCTTAAAAGGATATCAAATATTCCACAGTATGGATGTGATGCTATTTATTTTACTATGAACGCTAGTGGAGATGTGATTATTTCTATTTTTCCCCCAGTCACAAATGGTAGTGCTATGAATATCCTTGAATATACCTTTTTGCAGATAAGTGTGGATATTTCTGGTAGGATTATTTCTCATATGTTACGTATATTTTTATTATATACTGCAAATTACATTCCAAAATAACTGCATTCATTTTCAATCTTACCAACAGTATGAATGTGACCACAAAACTTAAACTTTCAAATATTTTAAATTTTTGCCAATTTTATAGATGAAAACTACCACACTCTTTTGTTCTTTGATAACCATGAGATTGTCTTTTTACATGCTTATTGCCCATTCATGGTCCTTTTGTGAACAACTAATTGTTGTTTTTGGGCATTTTTCAATTGGACTGCTTTTCTTTTTATAGTCTGCGGGTACTCTGCATAGAAATCCTTTACAGTTAAACATGTTGCACATGTTTTCTTTTAGTTTTCTACATGTATACTAACTTTGCATGGGCCTTTCTTATTGCACTAAAGTTTTTAAGTTTTATGACATCTGCTCTATCAGTCTTCTTCTTTGCATGATGACATCTGCTCTGTCAGTCTTCTTCTTTGCAGGTTAAGTGTCTTACTTAGAAAGGCATTTCTCATTTTATGATTATGTATAAAATCTGCCATTTTTTCTTTAATTTTGTTTTGCTTTGTTCTATGTTTATTGTACATTTGATTCCTTAATTCATCTGGAATTTATTTTTTGTGTAGGGGTACAGTAGTGATCTAACCTCCTCCTTTTTTCTTCATATAGGTAACCTAGTTTCCCAATATCATTTGCCACAGAATTTATTTTCCCCAATTCACCATCCAAGCAGAGGTGAAATACTACCTGTATCATGAAATAAATTCTTATAGTTATAAAGATATTTTTTGAAACCATTAGAAAGCAATATTCCTCTACTTGTTTTTTTATGTGCCAATACACATCCTTTTTTAAAACGTTCTACTTTGCAATACTTTTAAACTTGCAGGATAGTTAGAAAAATATCACCAGTTTCAAATACAGAACTCCAACAAAACCCTTACCTGAAACTCCCAGGTACCCAGATCTAACATTTTCCCTATGATTCTATCATCTATCTATCTATCTATCTATCTATCTATCTATCTATCTATCTATCTATCTGTCTGTCTGTCTGTCTGTCTGTCTACTAATCCATTTTCCTGAATACTTATGTATAGCTTGTGTACATCCTTGAACACCTAATATTGCCATGTACATAATGATATTCACTTATGTAACCACCTTAAGAGAAGTTATTAAGTAATCCCTTGGTGTCAGGCAGACTCATCCCTGGGAGTCATGTCCCATGCTGTGGGGAATGTAATGTAAATACTTATATACTGAGTTTGGCTTAGAATGACGCCATATTTGAGCAACATGGAGACTCCCAGGAGGTAACCCTTAGGTACCCTATAATACTAGGTTAAGTTTCAATTTTAAGAGTAAAGGTTCATATGCACAGTTATCAATATTAAGGGCTTGTTAGTGGACCAGCCTCCTTCCCTAGTCATTGGCCCTGTACTCAGGGTATTCTTGCCACATTAGAGAATGTGGCAGAGCTCCCCAGGATGGGAATTTGATATTTCTTCAGTTATTGTATGAATTTCCACCCACCACGACAATGTCCCATGAACAATTTGAACACATTCATATGCTTTATAGATATGCCCAAGTGAACAATCTGAACACATTTATATGCTTTATATGCAAGCCCAGGGGAACTTCCTCCCATGTATCCTGTCACTGACACCAAACACCAATGATCCTCCCCTGCCACAGTTGTAACTCTTTTGTGATCCAAAACTTCTTCAAAAATGAAGCCAATAAAATAGCCAAATACAATTAATAAGAAAATTAAATAATAATGATAGGTTTAAAAATAGGAAATACAAAAAATTTTAAAAAATAAAAATTGGGGATAAAAAAATGAAAAAGTATTTTGAAATTTTTTTTGACATTTTGCCTTTCATCACTATAAGATCTGTTGTACTATATGTACAGTAACATTATCTTCCATTTATTCTCCCAAGTTCAAGAAATTTAATAGTGATATAAAGCTTACAGTGTATATTCCAATTTTTTCATATGTCACAACAATGTCTTTTTGAGTCTTTTCTCTTCCCTTCATAGCTCCTATCCAGGATTACTTAATTAACCATCATTGTCTCTCTTTTTTAAACTGGGAAATATATATAAAACATAAACTTTCCCATCTCAACCACTCCCAAGCTTACCAGTCAGTGGGATTCACTGCACTCACAATATTGCAACACCTTCACCACTTTCCATTACTAAAATTTCCCATCTGCCCATATACCCATTATGTATTAACTCCTCATTCTTCTTGCTCCCCACCCCGGGCAACATGTATTCTAATTTCTGTCCTTATGAGCTTGCATATGCTCCAATATTTTCTTTGTAGTTAACATGAGACTTAAAATTTAACATACTGAATCTAAAACAATCTCATTTTCTTTGATACCAATTTCAATAGTACTCTGCAAACTATTCCTATACCTCTCTGTCTCCCCACCCTTATGTAGTTCTTGACACAATTTCCTGTTCATACATTAGGAGTCCAAACCCACTGATTTCTCAAAGCATTGTGTGTATTTGCCTCTTAGATACTGTAGGAAGTAAAAATGGAGTTACAACCCAAAAATACATTACTGGCATTTATATGGCCTGTGTCATCAGCATACTCACTGGAGATCTTTATTTTTTTTCATGTGGCTTCAATCTACTGTCTGTTGTCCTTTTCTTTCAACCTGCCGAACTTCCTTTAGCATCTATTAAATGTCTAGTAGAGACAAACTCTTTCAGTTTTTGTTTATCTGGGAATGTATTAATTCCTCCTTAATTGTTGAAAGATAACATTCTTGGGTGGCTTTTTTTTTTCTTCAGCACTTTAAATATGTCATGTCACTGTCTTCTTGCCTCCATGATTTACAAAGAGAAATCAGCACATAATCTTATTGAGGGTCTCTTCTATGTGACATGTTGCTTCTGTCTTGTGGTTTTCAGAATTCTCTCTTTACCTTTGGCATTTGACAGTTCGGTTATCATAAGGTATACAGTGTGAGTTTACTTGGCTTTATCCTGTTTGAAGTTTATTGAGCATCTTGCATGTGTATGTTCATGTCTTTTGTTAAATTTTGGAAATTTTCAGTGATGATTTATTTGAGTATTCTCTCTGCCCCCTTCTCCCTTCTCCTTCTGGGACTCCCACCATGTATATCTTAGACTCTTCACGCTGTCCCGCAGGTTCCTCAGGCTCTGTTCACTTTTCTTCCTTCTCCTTTTGGCTCCTCAGACTGAATGATTTCAATTGACTAATCTTCAAGTTCATGTTTCTTTCTTTTGCCAGCTCCAATTTGCTGTTGAACCTCCCTAGGGAATTTTTAATTTCTGTTACTCTCGTCTTCAACTCTGTTTGCTTCTTTTTCATAATTTTTATCTTTCTATTGATATTCACTTCCATTTATTATTTTCCTGATTTCCTTTAGTTCTTTTTCCATGTGTTCCTTAGGCTCTTTGAGTATATTTAGGGTGATTTTTAAGTCTTTGTATGGAATGTCCCAGGTCTGATTTTCCTCACTGATGTTTTCTAACGCTTTAATCTTCTTTTCCTGGGTTATGGCTTCTTGTTTTTTAGTATGTTCTGTAACTTTTTGTTGAAACCTGGACTTAATGATATTTTAATTTGGACTCTGAGCTATCTGTTCCTTAAGCTTGTATCCAGCTAGCATTATAGGAGAGATTTCCTTGATTGCCAGGAGCTAACAATAAACAAATAAACAAATTTAAAAAGGGATAAAAGGGAAACCAACCTTTTCATTCTTACCCATACAATGGATTTAGAAAATATCTCTAGGCCAAAGTATAGGGGCCTCCCTGACGCTTTGTGCATGCAACTTGTCTTGGACATGAATGTATGGTCCTAGAAATTCCCATGTATAAACAATTCCAAAAGCCCCATCTTCCCTAGGAAAGAGTTTCCTCACTGTCCAGTGCACCACAGTGTGTGTCTTATAGCCAGCAATTCATGCTCCAGGAAGCACAAGTTGAATTCTTTCAGAAGACATTCTGTAAGAGAGTTCCATGAGCTGCCTTCCAGAAGTTCTGGGATGGATATTTCCTCAGGCAACCACTAGACAGATTGGGCCAGATATACATGCTCCCTGTATGTGCACAGGGTTACACGGCTCCTTGTGAAACCAGAATCGGGGGTCCACACTGAGAGCACAATCTGGCTCCACATCAAGCTACTTGGGTGTGTGTGTTGGGGGTGGGGGGAGGGGGTCAGCACAGGAAGCTGCCAGGGTGCTTGGAACCTTTTAATTGATTTGGTACCAGCCTGTTACTGAAGTCTTTTATTTTCTGGAGCTTTGAGAAATGTTTCTGCCAGTTCTTGCTGATTGTTCAAAGTTTCTGTTGGGGGACAAAGCCCTGAAGTGTCTCACTCCACCATCTTGAGTGGGGGAGGGTCCTGAAGTTTACCTTTTAAGTACTTGTGATATATTTGGTCATTTGGTTAAAAAAAGAGGCTTACTTCCTCCCAGGGTTGGAGTTCCTTGGCTTTTCTGTCACATGACAATATAGATCCCTTTTTTTTTAGTCTTTTTTTACACTTTTTAAAATTAAAGTAAATAGATCACAAAGAACATTACATTAAAAAACATTAAAAAACATAAAAAACATGAGGTTCTCATATATACCACTCCCTACCCCCCACTCCATCATTTTTGTAAGTTGTATTTTTTTAAGATATATACATCACAAAAAAAGTTACATTAAAAAATATGAGATTCCCATATACCCCTCAGATCCCTTTTGAATTACTATAGTTTTAAGAATGTTATATGTTTTTATAATTTTTAAAATACTGGCAATTAGTTTTCAATATTTCCTTCCAGTTATAAGTTTTCAAATTTTATAAAATTCTTCATTAGAACTTAATAGAAATGGAATTGAACTAGAACAGACATATATTAGGCTACTTGATTATCAACTGATTGACTGATAGTTTTGTGTCCTCAGAAAAGTTTTATAGGGTTTTTTTCCATGAAGAAACATTTTTAGAATTATTCCTATATGTTTTATTGGTTTGGGTTTCTTGCAGCAGTAAGTGAGATTATTATTTTTTTCTTCCTGTATAAACTCTAACATGTAGTTAGGCAGAAAAGTTCTACTTATTTTGCATGTTGAGCTTTATTAACTACTTTAATAAACTCTCTTATGAGTTGTTTTTTAATTCATTTGCTTCAAATACTTAGATAATAATGCTACCTTCAAATACCTATAGGTTTTTTTCTTTGCCTGATTAATCTCCTGTGAGATATTGAATAGTATCAATGACATTAGGCACTCGTCTCATTCTTACTGCTTTGGGTGAGACTATTTCTCATTTTTGACCTCCACATATGAAGTTTAGTATATTTTCTTGTTTCACTCTTTAGCAGAGTAGGAGACTTTCCACAGCATATTAAAGTTTAAATTTTATTAATTATAAGTAAGCTTTAGCTAAATCCTTTTATATTGAACCTTATTGCAATCCTCAAATAAGCCCTACTGTGTCATGATGCAGACTATAAATACCTCTTTGGCAACTTGCTAGTGTGCTTGTCTTCAGTGTAAACTAGACTTAAAGTTGGATGGAAGTGCAATTACCTAGAATCTAAACCTAACCTTTATGATAGGCCAAAAAAAGATCCTGCTTCTGTTATTCTCTATTTTTTAATTCTATTAAGCATGTTTTGGAGAATAATGTCATTGTACTGGTGCAGTACAAAAATAAAGGTGGTCCACCACTTATTTGTCTAAAAAAATCAGTTAATTCTGTCAAAAGGCAAAATGTGAGTGCACTAGTTTCAAGAAGCTAATTTTGAACTAACTCAGATGTTAGTGTGGTTTTTGCCTAACTATTTTTACTTTTCTATGAGGGATAAGTAAAACAAGGCAGTGTTTTTTCTCATCCTTCTGCTCCTGTGTTCCATTAACACTCATTTAACCCTTACCTACAGTAAGGCTCTAAAAAGAGGAAGTAAAGAAAGTTGAGGCATGTAGCTCGTCATTACTCAGCTTTATTGCAAATCCTTTATACACTGGTTATTTTTCACTCCTTTCAGTGGGTCAAGTATGCCTTAAAATAAAGACCCTCTAATTTGGTCCCCATTGCTTTTATTCATTTATCATCCTTTTTGCATTCATCATTTATCCACATTTAGTGAGCAATTATTCATCCAGTACTGTCGTAGTGCTGGGGACAGAACCAGGAACAAGGCACGGTACTTGTCCTCACAATCTTTGTAAGTAGGAGTGAAGAGAAAGACACTAACTGAAAACAAAAAACAAAAAACAAAAAATCAAAATTGAGAAATTCTGTTAGGAAAATAAAAGTGGTGACTTGAAAAAGATTGCCTGAAGGGTGTATATTAGATGGAGAGGTCAGGGAAGTTCATCTAAAGGGATATGTGAGCTGAAACCTGAATAGCAAGGAGCCTGCCATGATAAAAAAAACCTTATGAAAAAAGGCTCTACAGGAAATAGTGTGAGCTAACAATCTAGGACAGGAAGGAGCTTGATAGATTCAAGGAGCAGGAAGAAGGCAAAGCTTCATGGACATGGCTTTCCTCCCTCCTAGAATCTGCCTTCTGAGGGTTGTCTCAGGACTATGACTTGCTATGAGACCAGAATACCCCAGTGTGAGGTAGTAGTGGAAACTCAGTTATAGTTCAACACTGTGTTCTTTCTGCTTCTTTATGGCACTTTTCATCACCATCTCAGCATATTCTTCATGATGTTAATTCTGGTCAGCTGTTTGGATGTCTCTGTTCTCTACTGTACTGGGAAATCTTTAATCCTTAATGGGAGAGTCTGTCTTATTCATGTACTTTAGGCCCCAGCAGGCTGACATAGTATTTAGAGCACATTAGATAATCTATATAATCTTAGTTAAACCCATCATTTTATTATCTAATCTACTGATATGAATGGCAAAAAAAAAATACTAGGATATTGTGGCAGAAAAGGGGTGGTATCTATCAGAAAATAAAACTGCAAATGCAAAGACTACGGACTAAATAATGGTTCTGCAAAAAAAGAAAAACTATATTAAAAAATCGGTTTCCTTTAGTTAATTTATATGGACTCCAGTTACTATGTGAGGTTGCCCAAGAATAACCGAAAATACCATACTGGGTAAAGAATTTGCTCATTTGAGCACAGAGAACATTTTGTAATACATTGCTAAATTTATAAGGTACATGCTGGTACAGAACATAGTTTTGGGAATCTTTGCAGGAAAGGAAAAAAAATTTAAGAACAAAATATCTAAAAACATGCCTGATAAAGGAATGTTATTTAAAAGTAAAATAATTACCTGGAAAAGAGACGACAACCCCTCCTTCACTCCCAAGGAAGAAGTAGAGGAGTTAGTAGTCCCAGGTGGATTCCTATTAGTAAAGCTATTGATTGACTTCAGCTAAAGTTTTCAAATTCCCTTTGTTAATGCACTTACAGGTTGACTTTTAGCACTTATCTGAATGAATGGCAGGAGTGTTTTTAGACAAAACCACCCATTAAAGCTGTACCTTCTCTAAGTGGTTTTCAGAATTGTCATGACAGTTTTCCTCCCTGCCTTTATATTTTCTCCTAATTGTTGCCAATACTTGGAAATTATGCTTATTTTAAAATTGAATGATATACATTTTTTAATCAAATATGGAACAGAAAACAAGGTGAATATACTGCATGTTTTGACATGTTTTTAAAAACCAATATATTTAAGCATACTATGCTTAAAAGAATTTTTAATCAGAAGAATTAGATTTCACTCCCAAATCAGCCACAGACAACATTGTATGAGTTTGATCATATTTTATCACTCATCTTTACTTGAATATGCCTTAAAGAATAGTATTCTATACATGTTTGAATTTAATAATGTAATAAGAACAAGGTCTGTAATAATAGATTAAAATTGTTACTGTATACCAACTCCATAAGGTACATGTAATAATAGCTAATGAAGGTTGAATGCTTACAATAAGCTAGACACTGATACTAGTTTTGCATGCATTACTTGGTAAATACACATAATGGATTAGATTTTATTATCTCTAAAATTCATAAATAATGTTACTGTCAAATAGGTAGAATGTGAAGCTAATTTTGAAATAACTCAGATGTCAGTGTGTTAATAACTTGCCCAAGGTCATGGAGCTAGTAAATGCAGAGCCAAAATTTCAGTTCAATGTGTCTGATTAATGCCCATGCCTTCACTTACTAAAGTAATGTGGTTATGCTGGATTACCACTGGCACCAAATTTTTATCCAATATCCCTTGTAACACACAGCAAATATTTGCAGGAGAGTTTATATGATTTGAGAGTACAGCATGTGGCCACAAAACAGAATGTTTCTCTGTGTGAAGCTAACTGATCTATTCAAAAATCAGGAATGTGACCTTGGTCTCATTAATAACACCCTCTAGTTACTTGAGCTTACTGGTCCTGATTAAGAGAACAGATGGCATGCCTAGGACTACACAATGGCACATAAACCTTCTGGCAGGGGATAAATGAGAACATATGAGTAAAAACAACATTGTCATCACTTGAGAACCAAATCTACTTTTTCTATTTCCTCTTTTAGGTATTTCTCAAGTATATTGATATTTTGTGAGAGAATTGAAATATTTTGGCCATAATCAACATCATAAAGGAAAGTTTGGGTAGATGAATTGAAGTTTTATGACAACTTAACCGAGTACTTTTTATATGACCTGGCTTGTGGTTGCATTGAGAGTGAGCAATGAAAAACACTGGACTAGACCAGGGAGAAAGAAAGAAAATCCTCATTCTTTGTAAACACTGTAGATGTATAAACGTGATCCTAAGGATCAGACATTATAATCCTTTAAATTAACATCCACCTCTATCACTTAGATAATATGTATTGAATCACTGAAACAAACTAAATTATTTAGAAATGTCTAATTCAAGGTTTTATTTTACTTTTTATAAAGGACCCACAATTCTACATTTAAAAGCAAACAATTAGTGTAAAAGAGGTACCCATTTCCAACAAAAATCCATCATATTGTATCAATAATTCTAACTCCAGATAATATAACATCATCTTAAAGAAAACTAGATATATGAAAGTAAGTCATTTGTACTTTGGAAGAACAAATAGCAGTACTTTCATTTTTCATATTTTTATCCACCTTTTCCTTCTGTTCTGAACAAATGGTACTATCCAGTTACTCAAAATCCATTTAATTGTATCTCATTGTTATTTAACAGTCCCTTGGGGCTCTTACATCTGCTCTGTGAAAAAAAGGATCAAAACAAAGAGTCAAATTTCAATGAAAATTCTAAAATTTGCACTCCTTTTCCAAATAGACCTAAGAAATGAACAAAAAGAGCAATGCCAAAGTACACTGGGAAATTTGGCAGAACACCTACCCACGTCTGCAGTAATTATCTGACATTATAGAATAATTGTTCAAGAAAATATGAATGAAACATTTTAGCCTCTTCTTCAAATGTCTATGGTATAAAATTTTCTATTATATGTAACCATATTTAAACTCACTGCTGCATAGTTACAGTTTCATTATTTCAATTAAGTTTCTGAAATGTATGAGGATATTATGTTCACATTAAGACAAAATGTGTTGCTATATGATGTGCTTTTTCATTTGAAAATTACTGGTATACAAAAATGAGAAAGTTAAGCACAAAAATTAAAGCTTATTGTTCTGGCACAGTTTAAGGATGAGTAAAACAACATGTGTAACTATTTGATTGTTAATTTGGTGATCAAAATTCAAATCCAAAATGGGATTTGGACTTCATTAATGCACAATTCAAATGAAACATTCTTTCCTTTATGTAATTTTTACAAATAAATTTTCTAAATTTTGCTTAATGAATTAACAAGAATTTAAAGAAGAGCAATAAAGAATAATATAAACCTTTCTGTAATTGCATAACTGTGCATTTAAAAAAGAAAGAAGACATAGAATAGCACATTAGAAATGGTTTCAAGAAGACCTAGAAAAAGTAGTACTAATACTAATCTATTAAAGTATTACTAATATTTCCATTGCAAATAAACCTATCTTAAGAATTTCATAAACATGACAAATGTTTTCAACAATTTTATTGTGTATTGGTGTGTGTGTGTGTGTGCATAAAAGACATGAGACATCCCTTCAAATAAAAGTAGATGAATTATTCCCAAATTATTTGATAAACAGTACAATTTCAAACAAATCCTCAAAGGATTTTTTAAAACAATTTGATGTATTAATTGTAAAGTTTATCTGGAAGAATAAGAAAGTGGCAATTGATTTGCCCCACTACATATCACAATATACAATGACGATAAAGGTATCAAATGCTTCTGTTGACTTACTCCTGAGTGTTTTGTAATTTCAATGTTATTAAAACTGAGATTTTAAAAATTTCAGTTTTCCAATATTATGCTGTTAGTGTAAAACAGTAAAAAGATTTTTATATATTGACTTCACACACTGTAATTTTGCTAAGTCCTTATATTTCTTATGCCAGTTTTTTTCTTAATATGTAGTTTCTTTAAGATTTTTTTTTAGAGATAATCATGAACTCTGGATATTGATGCAGATTTACTTTTTCCTTTCCAATATTTATGTATTTTATTTCTTCTTCTTGCCTTATTGCATTGACAAGGACATCCAATACAAGGTTGAATAGCAGTGGCAAAAGTGGGCATCCTTGGCTTGCTCCCAATTTTTAGTGAAAAAAAACATTCAATATTTCACCACTAAGTAAAATGCTAGCTGAAAATTTTATTCACAGATACTCTAACAGATTTAATATATTCCATTCTAATTGTAATTTCTTCAGAGTTTTTATATGACTTGTGGAATTTTTCAATTATTTTCTGCATCTATTGAAATGATCATATAAATTTCTTCCTTTATTATTTATAATTTCAAAACACACAGAATGGTTTTCAAATGTTACATTGTACAAAAGTAAACAAATCATGGATAAACATTCCCTGGTCATAACATATTATTATCCATTGCTGGATTTGGTTTGCTACTATTTGGTAAGACTTTTTAATATCTGTCCATTAGAGACATTGCTTTGTCATTTTTCCCTTTTTCTTTTGTTTAGTAATGTCTTTGTCTGGTTTTCACATCAAGGTTGCTGGTTTCCTGGGCATTTTTAAGTATTCCTTCTTCATCTGTTTTTGGATGTGTCTGGGTAAAATCTGTGTTCTTTCTTTCTTAAATATTTAATAGAATGTACTAGTAAGTCCCTCTGGGCATAGGGTTTCTTTTTCTTGGGAAAAAGTTAGTTATGGAGGTTTTCTAGGTTTGTTATTGCTATTGATTTCTAATTTAATTCTACTTTTATCATACAATAATACTCTGTATTATTTCAATCCTTTTAAATCATAGTCCTTTTGGAGGCCCAGTGAACAATCTATTTAGTGAATGTACCATATGTACTCAAGAAGAATATATTTTGCATTCGTATTTTATATTTAGCAATTAGGTAAAGATAATTGATAGTGTTATTCTCATATTTTACATCTTTAGTCATCTCTAGTTATTCCATTAATGTCGGAGAGTGGTGTTAAAATCATTTATTTTGATGGCAAAATTTTCTGCTTTTTCTTTGGTCTCAATCATTTTTGCTTCATATATTTTAAAATTCTGTTACTAGGCACATAAACATTTATGATTCAGATATTTTCCTTATGAATCGATCCTTTCATTATTATGAAATTTCTTTCTTTTTTATATGGTAATACTCTTTCCTTTGAAATGTATTTTATTTTATATTATTAGAGCCTTTCCAGAGTTCTTCTGTCTACTGTTTGAACATCTTTTTCAGTTCATTTACTATCAACATCTTTTATATATTAATAGAATATAAGTGAATTTTACTCTTTGATCTGTTCTGATATTTCTACCTTTAAATTGGAGTAATTTTTCTGATACCATTTAATATAATGATTGATGTAGTTGCTCTACAATTTAGTAATTGCTTTCTCTTTGTTCCTTCTGTTGTTGTTATTGTTTGCTCTTTCTACTTTGTTTTTCTTTCCTGACTTCTTTTGGGTTAAATGAACATGTTTTGTAATTTCATTTTAATTAAGCATAAGGCTTTTATTTATATCTCTTTGCATTATTTTTAAAGGTTTATCTAGGTATTTCAATATACATTCTTAATTTTTTCCAGTCTACCTATAGTCACTTTAATAACACTTCCCATAAAATATAACAGTATAGTTCCATTTGCCAGTTCACTCAGCGTTTATGTTATAGATTTTATATATATTGCACCTACTTACACTATAAACGCCATATTTGAATAAAGTAGGGAATGAGATCATCTCATATACTTACCCACTTCTCTAGTGATCTTTATTCCTTCCTCAGAAGGAAGGTGGAAGACTTGCGTTTCCATTTGGAATTATTTCTGTTCACTCTTAAGGACTTCTGAACTTTCTTTAATACTGCTATCAACAAGTATTACTTTTCTTTTATCTCACTGACTTTATTTTGCCTTCTCTCTTTAAAGATATTTTCATTGATTATAAATATCTGGGCTGACATTTTTTTTCCTTCAATATTTAAAGATTATTTCCCTATTATGTGGTCTACAACCATTCTGGTAAGAAATCAGCATTATTTAAATTATTTCACCCTTGCATATATCACATTTTCCCCTTTGGCCACATTCAAGATTTTTCTCCATTTCTTGCTTTCAGTAGTTAGACTATGATATACTTGGGTATGGTTTTAATTTGGCTTTGTTGAGCTTCTTGAATTTATACAATGATGTATTTCTCCAACTTTGGGAAATTTGGGGGCATTATTGTTTCAAATATTTTTTTTCTATCCCATTCTCTCTAATTCAGGGACTCTTAGTACATATATTCCAACTTCTGAAATTGTCACTCAGGTTCCTGAGGGTTTTTTTTTTCCCCAATATAGTATGCATTATATTCCCAATATAATGTATTGCATTAGCTACTTTATATTCATATTTCCTGAAGTTAAGTAATCCTTTTGCCATCTCCAATTTGCTACCAGCACCATCCAAATATTTATTTAATATATGGTGTTTTTCAGTTCTGGAATTTCTATTCATTTCTTTTTCAAATTTTCATTTCTCTCCTTCATAACCATGAGCATAGGTACAATAATAGCTACTTTCAAAATCCCTGTCAGCTAATTCTACCTTCTGGGCATCTGGGTCATCTCAGATCCACTTTTATTTATTATCTTTCCTTTTAAAAATACCCTGTTTTTGTTGTT
Organism: Dasypus novemcinctus; assembly: GCF_030445035.2. Classification (NCBI taxonomy): domain Eukaryota; kingdom Metazoa; phylum Chordata; class Mammalia; order Cingulata; family Dasypodidae; genus Dasypus; species Dasypus novemcinctus. The sequence goes on from NC_080683.1 coordinate 49,553,164, forward strand.
GTTTTTTAATATCACAGGATATTTAACATTTTACCCTGAATATTGTGAATTATACATTACAAACATTCTGCATTCTGTTATGTTCCTCCGAAGAGTAATTACATTTTTTCTTTTTACTGGGATATATCTTGTCTTAACTCAAATTCAAACTGCAAATTTCCCTGCAGGGTGTGGCTGTTGATATTTCACTTCAATTCTTTTAGCCATAATTGAGCTGCTTAGAATCTATCTATGGTGTGTTCAGTTCAGCAGTTATACAAAGATTTGAGTGGAAATTATACAAAAATTTTGGTCTTCCCCTTGTTTTTCTCTTTCCATAATTTTTGTTCTCACTTTTCAGTTTTCATGGTTGTTCCAAATTCTACCCTCTGTTTTTTCAAGCCTGTAAGACTATAGGTTTTCTATGCCTTTTTCAGCCACCCAGCATGGCACACACCAAGGTTTGTATTAATCTAAAAGGCAAAAATTCATACAGTACAGTTACTTTCTTCCAAGTGGAGACCTCACACCAATATTTCCGTTTTAGGTCACTCTCTAGTGCCTTCAGATAGTTGTGCTTTATCTTAGGTCCAGAGTTCAAAGTTGTCATCTTTGGGAGGATTAGACTATCAGGAATGTTTGCCATTACAGGAAATGTTTTCAGTAGCAATGTTTTCAGTAGCAAAAGATAGCAAATAACCCAAATGTCCATGAAGAGGGGAACGGCTTCATAAATTGTGTTACAATCACAAAAGGGAGCGTTAAATAGCAGTGAAAATGAATGAGCTACAGCACATGCACAACATGGATAAATATCAGTGTACTAGTTGAGGCAAAATATGTTTTGCTACTATAAAGTGATAGAAGATAATCTCAGTAACTAAGGTTCAGAAAACCTTTTCTGGAAAAGGACAGATGGTAAATACTCTAGGTTTTGCAAACCATAAGGTTTCTGTCACAATTAATCATTTCTGTCACTGAAGCACAAAAGTCACCATAGATAGTACATAAGCAAATGGGCATGGTTGTGTTCCATTAAACCTTTATCTACAAAAACGAAAAGCAGTAGCTCAGATTTGACCTGTTGGCTATAGTTTGCCAACCCCTGGTCTACTGATACTCAAGTTTCTGGCCTTTGTGATAGCTCAAAAATCCTAGCTGCTTTGCTGTGCCATCTCAATAGGACTTCTCCACGATCACAGAATGTGAGAAAAGAACACTGGAGGGAGTTGCAAACTAGTAATTAATTGCTTTAGCCCAGAAGTGACATACAGTTCTTTAGCTATTTAAAGTCTATTTATCAAAACCGCTTAGACGTCCCTAATCAAATACAAGTGGCCTGAGAAAGAGAGAACATTTGTGAACACTAGAACTCTAACTCACTTAACATAATATTGTTTAAAAATAAAGAAGTATCAGAATACTATACACAGTATAAAGAATATGTTATAGAGAAAAAACAACAAAACTAAACTAATTGTTTAAAGATATGCAAGTATAGTAAAAAGCAAATATATACATAAATAAATTACAAATTCGAAATGAAGTATGGCGTTTGTCTTCAAAGGGAAGGTAACGGGCAGGCAAAGGGAAAGCACACAGGCAGAGGTAAGGTTCTGGCAACTTTTAATTCTTAGACTGGACAATGTGTTCATGAACGTTAATTATTATGAAAGAAAACATTTTTCATTATTAAAATTATACATTGAGAGATTAAATTTTACTTCTTCCAGAAAACAAACCCTCAAAGCAGGAGAAATCCATTGTACATTATCTGTCTACATTGTAATTCAAAATATTTCCATGTAATTATATTTGTTGAATAACCAGTGTCCCTTTATGCTGTAAGATCCATAAGAAAATGACTCTCTTTCTCTTTTATTATCTTCCCAATGTCCAACATAATTCCTGTATTATGTATCATTTATTCTTTGAATAAGTGAATTTTAAAGCACAGAAAAGATAATAAGGGAAAAAATTAAATTCCCATTCCTCAAAACAAGTTTAAAAATGTATGGTGCTTCAATTTAGTTTTTTTGTTTTTTTTTTTTGTTGTTGTTGTATTGTTTTACATAGGTATAATCTCACATTTACTTTCATTCTACTTTATTAAACATGAGAACATGTTTTTCCCACATTAATATAAACCATGTAATCATAATTTTATGGGACTGGAGAATACTACATTCAGTAATTTTTTTCCATTGTCAGCTTACCCACTAAATTAGTAAAAAGTAGAGATTGCCATTGTAATTGGTGTCCTTTCTGTTGTTTCTATAAGAAATGTGGGACTTATCTTCTTTACCCTGGGAGCTTTTTGTCAAGTTTGTCACTTAGGTTTTATGTCCATAGTATAACTTTTCTGGTGAAATATCAGAATGATTTTGCGGGTACTTACTAGTTATTGAAAAGACACTTTTTTTTACATTGATTTGATTAAAATGATCACACAACAGAATAAGGACCTGTTAGAATCAAAGGTTTTAAATTGTAATTTTTTGAGTGATATTTTGTTGTTGTTTTTCTTTTAGTGGATATTAAAAGTGCTATATAAGAAAAAAGTTTTGAGACTTCCAATATTTTTTCAAACAAGGAAGTATGATAGGTTGAAAAAGGATCTCAATGCTTCAGAAGGGTGTTGTTGGAAGGCACAGCAGAACTTCTTCTAAACCCAGAACTGCCCTTGTGGACAAAGGTAGACTACAAGAGATGCTTTCAAGAATGCTTATGCAAGATGTGCAAGATGGGTTATAGAGAAAACTATGAGCTACTTGCACCATTTCCTTGAAAGGAAGCAACCCAAATCCAGGGAGTGAGAACTTAATAATATGTGCTTCTGGGAATACCTCTGGAAACTCAATATGGCTTAATTTTTAGACCAGACTTGCTCATTTTCTAGGGAAAAAAATAGCCAAATTCATTTTCATTAAATGCTAAATGGAAGCAAACTGTAAACCTGCATAGTATGAAAGAAGAGCAATAAAATGCTTTACAAATTGGGTGTTTGCAAAAGATCACACAGCGTGATAACACAACTTTGGGATGTTGCATAATCATTAGCTTTTATTTTTAGAATTCAGAGAAAGGAAATGAAGATGAAAAAAGACCCTGGTAATTGTAAAGACTTAGAATAGATCACTCCATTTTAATATAAGGGGGAACACAACAACAACAACAACAAAAATCCCTTTTATAGGGGCCTAAGAGTACAAAATTCATTTGCTAGTGTCTTGTGCTCAGATCAGGCTCCATTTAATCTCCTAGAATTATAGAAAGATAAACAGGAGGTGACACACATCTGGCCCTTGCTTGTGGTTTTAACCACTATCTATTATTTTTGAAAGGCCCAGAAGATGATCTAAGGTAGTAATTTAAAAAATTTAAAAGCATAGAAATCCTTCCATAAAATTAAATTTTAATCCAAAAATGCAAATTTTAAAATGGTTAAAATTATTGCTGCTTTGGTTAAAAGTGATGTGTGAGGCTCTGACTCTGGATCTCTTTACTGACACATTCGACAACTGCTGAAGTCACCCCAAAGCCCAATGATGAATAAGGCTCAGCATGAGTCCATACAGTCATTCATAAAGGGGGACTGAAATGGAGGGGAAGAGTGCAGTCAGGACCTTTGTACCCTCACACTATCTTCTCTCCAGGACAGTCTTCCATTCTGCTATCTTGATAATATCAGACTCACAGGACCTGGAGAATGGAAAGCAATGACTCTGCCAGGTAACTGGTAAGACACTGTTTCCTGGGATGGAAAATGAATCTTATAAAAATCCAGGGACCCAATTTCTCAGTGAAGCTCTGGGGAATTTAAAAATCTGAAAATTTCAGGATATACCTTCCAAAAGGAAAGACAGTTTGTTCTACCTTGCACTCCTTATCACAAAAAAAATGAGGCACAACAATCCTTTTGGATTTTGCAAGAAAACTATAACTCATTTGGGTGTGTTGCTCTGATTCATTTATAGAGTAGTTCAAAATGCTACCAGTTTTGAGTGAAAAATAGAGAAGATATTTTACAACTGGACTAGATGCCAGTAGCTCTCTTGGACCCTATGGTCCAGGGAATCTAATACTGCTCAAAGTTTCATGGTATAACTGGATGATGTATGATATTTGTGGTAAGCCCTGATTAATAAGAGTCACACAAAGGTCCCTATGGTTTGGGAGAAAAGCCAGGCTTTCACTGATAATTATTTTCTCTTATAGATAATTATATTTTTAAATATACTTTTTTATTTTTTAAAAGAAACTTAACATAAATGTTACACAAAAAATATAGAGGATTCCCATATGCCCTGCTCCCTAGCCCTCCCACATTTTCCCACATCAACAACATCCTTCATTAGTGTTGTACATTTGCCACAATTGATGAACACATCTTGGAGCATTGCCACTAAGCAATGATTATAGTTCACTTTGTAGTTTACACTCTCTCCTATATATTTTTGCAAGTTATTACAAGATATACAATGGCCTGTATCTGTCATTGCAATGTCATTCATGATAATTCCCAAGTCCTGAAAATATCCTTAAATTACACCTATCTTTCCCTTTCCCTCTTCTCAGAACCTCCAGTGGCCACTGCCTCCATATCCATGATAAATTTCTTCCATTGCTAGGATAAAAACAACTCTACAGTAGAACAACTGTAAGTCTACTCTAGTCCATTGTCCATTCCCAAATCCTGAGGATTCTGGAATGGTAATGCCCATTCCATTTCTAATTGAGAGGGGCTTAGATGCCATGGGGCAGATGGATAGGACTTTCTGGCTAGCAGTTGTGGACTCTCTCTGTTCCTTAAGAAGGTCGTTGTCAGTCATCCTCTCCTTGTAAATTGTCCTGGGTGAGTCCAATGAACTGGAGAGTAGGTGTTGCATGTCTGTTGAGATTCAGGACCCAACCATCACATGGACAGCCCAACGATTTAGGTCTCTTGGACATACAACTATCTACTCTAGTACTAACTATAGGTTCAAATAGAGGGGCGGCAGAGTTATGATAGGGAAAAACACAACTGAGTCCAACTGTCTCACAATGGGGAGTGTAAATTCCAAGGTAGGGCCCACTGGCAGGGCGCCAAACTCTTGAGATGTCTACCCTGCCTATAGTGTCTGGATGTCTCCAGAACCCTCAGGAGCCCTGCTACTTGAGGTAATATTTACTTTGGCAGTCAATGAGTTGCTAATGAGACATGCATAAGCATAACCTCTGAAATGACCTCCTGACTCACTTTGAAGTCTCTTAACCATATAAACTCATTTGTCTTCACCCTTTCTCCTGTTTGGCCAAGTTCTTTTTCCAGTTGCATTGCTAGTTGGTCCCTTGGTGGCAGGGAAGCTCATCCCTAGGAGTCATGTCCCATACTGGGGTAAGGTAATGCATTTATATGCTGAGTTTTGGCTTAGAGAGAAGCCACATTTGAGCAACAAGGAGGCTCTTAGGAGGTAATGCTTAGGCACCCTATAATACTATGTTAAGATTCAATTTCAAAGTTAAGGTTCATAAATAACACCCATCACAATCAAGTGCCCATCAATGCTACATCTTCCTTCAGTACTCACTATCCCTGTACTCAGGGAGTTCTTGCTTCCCCATTAGAGAATGTGGCAGAGCTCCCTAGGATGGGAATTCAATATTTCTTAGGTTATTGTTTGGGTCTCCACCCACTGTGACAATGCCCCACTGAACATTTGAACACATTCATATGCCTTATAGGTGTGCCCAAGTGAACTTCCTCGCATGCCTCCACCATTTCTGACACCCCTGCCGAGATGATCCTCCCCTGACACAGATGTAAAAGATAATTCTTGACTTACTCCTGGGTCCTGGTAGAGATTGAAACCTGATTATAGAACCAGGTGACCAGGTAACCCAGGCTTCCCATCATGAACTAGGTATTATCACATTGTATAAGCCAGAAAATTCAGACATGCTTTTCAGAATTAAGTCATGAAATGCAAATGTGAGCAGAATCTGAAAGCATAGTTATGTTAATTAAATAGTGGCTCGTGCTGCCACTATGTGTACCCCTTCCATACGTCTATGCATTTCTCAAGCCACGATTGCTGATGGAGAAACATGCTGTATACCAGAACCATATGATTTGCTCAAGACCTATCATGGTATGCTGGAAATAGGAATGGGAGAGTCATGAGTCATGGCATTTCAGCCCTACTGTCAAATTGATTTATATAGATTCTAATTGTTTGGCAAAAGAGAAGGCTGGAGAAGACCAAGAAAAGGATCTACATGAGTGAGTTGGTAAATAATTATTTGGGCAGAGAACTTGGGAAAAAGATTTTATGTAAGGGTTGATTACAAAGATTTTGGGGGAAGTATGTAGATGGAACTATTAGAATGGATTCAGAGTGTGATACTATTATAGACCCTGTAAATACTTACCAAAAGGTTCCACTTCGATGGTTATTCTCAGACCAATATTGGATATTGGTCAGCCTTTTTCCCAGGTTGCCTTACTGCTTGGCCAATGGATATAATGACCTGGAGGATAGGGTCAGGGACTTTATAGCAACAAATACTTCCTGCAATGTGGCTCAATAGTTCCTGACACTGGTGAGTGTCCAATTTTCCAGTACGACTGAAAGAGACCAAACCTGGACTTATTATTCCCTGGAATTCATTGTTATCTTATTTTGCATTGGAACATTGGACCCCTTCCATCATGAACTGGAAAACAATTTATCCTAACATGATTAGATGCTTAATCTGGATTTCAATTTCCTTTACTTTCTCACATGCTTTTTCCAGAAACCTCATCTCTGGAGTTACTGAATTCCTTATGAACAACATTTCTTCTGAACAAAGGACTAAATTTTACAGGGGACAAAGTTAAGCCAACAGTTTGACACTCATGAAAGTTACTGTCTTATCATGTACCCGAGGATAAGTAATTACTTCACCTTACAGAAAGTTGTCTTTAATACTTGAAAACCTTAAACAAAATTCCCTTCTTTGGGTTATTTTCTATGTTATGATCTTGCCCTCCCTAAAACAGAACCCTGAAATCCATTTTCCTAAGGTCCCCCTCAAGAAAGTACAAGTATGGAACCTAAATTTCATTAATAAGGTACAATCACAGGACATTTTCTTGGGGAAGAGAGTGAAGAGAACAAGGAAATGCCATGTAGAGTTCAATCTAACAAGTCTGGTAAATGAAGCAGAAACATCCAGGTTTCAGCAGCTGTAAAGGCAAGCCAATAGTCTCATCTAATGTCAGCATTTTAAACTAGTGCCTGTACCTAGCAGTGGCAATAGTGTTGCCAGTAAACCAGTCTGGTAGAAAAATTGGTGTGTTATTTTTTACTGAGATCCTGACTTCACGGTTCTCCCAAAGATTCTGTGTACTACTCAATCAGCTTCAAGTAACTTCAACTGTCCACATATATAAATCTCAATATATTGTGGGGACCCAGGTCCCCCTAAGTCCTCAGCATGTAGCTGCCTGCATGACATAGACATAAGTTAAAGGTTAATAACCCTTGCCAGAGGAGAGAGAATGCATAGACGATATCATAAACTAATCTTCCCAAAGCAGTAAACGTTCTTGGTAAACATCCTTCCTTCAAGCACAGTGAAAACAGCACCAGACCCCATGTGTACACTTCACATGACTGAAGCAGAAACTGTTCTCACACCCTATTGAATGTCCTTATTCTGAAACCCATTATATATCACTCCTCATTTTCTCATCTCTTTGTGGAGCATTATCTTCATTCTCTGAACCACCATCATCAGTCCTGTCCATAAGTCCCAATAAAGCTTATACCTGACTAAATGCCAGGTGTGCTCTTTGGTCTCATGGCTTCACCATCCCATGCCCTCAAGAGTTGGGTTGTAACAATTGGCAAGGGCCACAGCAAGAAAACCAAAGGACCACCGATAGTAGGATGAATGAACTCAGGGAAAGGAGAACCTGCAGGGAAACCCCGGGTTGGCCTATAATGTCCATGTGGGGACGAGTAGCTGCCCTCCAAGATGAGTGGGAACCGCCAAGAGAGTATGGAGTCACCCACTTGCTTGACTGTTGTGGAACTTCGTGTTGATTATGGAGACACCCTGAAAACGCTGATGCAAATAGTAATTAACTAACATAGGGAAAACATTCTAGCAGCAATCATGTGAACCTCTTACACCTAGTGGGGCACTTGTGGGCTAGTGGAAAAAACAGAATTAATTTAACTACTGGAGAAGCAGAAAAACTTAGCAACATTAATGTTCTCTGTTCTGTTTCCATGTTAATTCTAGTTAGATATGGATAGTCACATTAACAAAATTGGTACTGTTAAAGTGTAGTAACTTTGAGCTGGACAACCTCCCCCCCAAAAAAAGAAAGAAAAAGGAAAAAAACCACTATCAGCTTTTGTAAGTTTGCAATTAAAAGTATATCACAAAACTGAAAGCTCACAATACTTGTGTAAACTGTGGAAGAGTTTAAATGAGATGTTATTTTGACAATGCTTTAAGTTTTAGTCACATTTTATTTTGATCAGAATGTTTATCAAAGTGTTAAAATCAACTTTCAGTTTTAAATCAGTAATTTACACCTGAACTTCAAGTCTGTATTCCTGAAGAGTAATCCAGAATATATGTGTTAAATGTCTGTCTGTCTAAACTGCTGAATTAGTGCTTAACTATATTTATACAGCCAAGTATTCCTAACTGGCTGCTGGTTACTAATAAAAGTGTTTTCAAAAATGAAACTTGCACATTACAGGCAGCACTTAATTCCAGAAAAAATCTTAAAAGCAGTAAAAATCAGAGGTGTGACATGATGGAGAGTATGGCTATACCAAAGAAGTGAGCATTATGAGTCAAATTAGTGAGTTTTAGGTTTCTGTTGGTGTGTCTTAAATTCTTTTGTGTTTGTCTGTTAGTTTAGTGTACATTTTCATGCCTCTGGATGATAATATATTAACAAATGAAAATTCTTAAAAGAGCTCTATTCAAATTTTAAACATTAAATGTGTGCTTATATAGATAAATGAGTACTCCTAAAGCCCAAATTGGAGAAGCCGAGCAGGATAAAAAGTCACATAAAATCTGAAAAAAGAAACTATTTAAAGTAAAATAAACTAAAAAGCTTATCCTGAATTCTCCCATAAGCTTTCTATAGTCTATCATGCCCCAGGGTTTTCTCCTAACTTTGGCTGAATTCCAGTGACTCAATAGAACTGGTTTAGGAAACTAAAGGGATAGACTGGGTGTGTGTATTAGCATCCATAGGGGTGCTGATGCAAAAAACCAGAAATCAGATAGTTTTTATAAAAGGTATTTATTTGGGGTAGAAACTTACATTTACCAGGCCATAAAGTATAAATTACTTCCCTTACCAAAGTCTTTTGCCATGTTTTGGAGCAAGATGACTGCTGATATCTGCCAGTGTTCAGGCTTCCTGGGTTCCTCTCTTCCTGGGGCTTGCTTCTCTCTGGGCTCAGGGTTTCTCTCTTCCCAGGGCTTGCTTTCCTTTCTGCACAACTAAGCTCCTCTGTGTGCTTACTTCCCAGGACTCCAGCTCAAGACTCAACTATCAAAACTCCAACATCAAAAACTCCAACTCTTTTCTTTGCCATGTCTTTTATCTGGTGTGTGGGGACTCATCACTCCACTGACATGGTCCAATTAAAGCCTTAATCATTATTTATTCAAGTATAAGTAAAACCTCGGAATCCAATACACTCTAACATGCCCAGAGGAAAAGACCAGTTTACAAACATAATCCAATATCTCTTTTTGGAACTCACCAATATCAAACTGCTACAGTGTGGAAAGATGGGGGAGGTGAGGAATGTGAGTTTTGCATAGAATTCTACTAGGCCTGGAAATTAAAATGATAGGGACAGAGGGGACATTACAGAATAAACCTTGTTTTGTATAGTCTATCCTGTAATTCTCCAATTTAATTTTAATAGTTTTTGAGATGTCAGTAATCCATTGGCCAAATTTTAGTAAGTAAAGAAAAAGTCCTTGAAAGCTATGGAAAGATTTTTCTAAATTATGGTTAAAACAAATTAAACAATTATATTTCAGAAACTGACAGTCCTTTTGCTTTTAAGATTATCCACAATTTTAATATTTTATTAAAGAAAAAAGAGGTTTTAGCCTCCTGTGGAGGAAAGGAGAAAAAAGAACATTTCTTGCGTATATTATAATGGTTTCAAATGTATTTAGCTTGGGAATAATCTCCTTAGGTCTACAGGATACTAATGAAATAATTTTGCATTATACATACTAAATCTTTAAGATGATGAAAATTATAAGTTTTTGGTTAATGAAATTATGACAAACCCCTTTTTTTAAAAAAATTGTTTTTACATAAATTGAAATGAATAGTTTTCTTTTTCTTCACAGAACAGAATGAGGGATACGATACTTAAAAGGATATAGAAAGGAGTAAAAGATTTGTGTAAGTGAATTTATAGTCAATGCCAACTAAAGTTTGATAAGTTTAAGGGAATGTGTTTTTATTCTAAGACAAGATGGCTGTTTTTCAAAAAATCAGGGTGGAAATATGTACCACAAGGTTTGAGTGAATAAAGAAAGTTGTAGAATTCATTGTAGAAGGTAGCATTAAGTAAGAGAATGTGTTTTATAAAGATGAAATTTGTCTCGAGATGAAGTTAACTATAATTGATATAGTTATGGATAGTTATGGGAAGTTTGTAAAAGCATTTTCTAAACTGAAATATAATATAAGTAACTGATTCTGAGAATACATTATTAAACAGAAATCTACAAGTTAATATTAATAACAAAAAGTAACATGGTTAATTATGAGAAGTTTGTAAAAGCATCATCTAAGCTGAAGTACTTGAATGGCTAATTCCAGAAAGCCATTATTAAATAGAAACCTAAGTTGATATTGATAATAAAAAGTAATGTCATAATAGAGAAACCTGTCAGAGACCAACTCAATCTGCATATTAATGTGGGAAGAAGATAATCTTGATTCCATTGGGAATCTTAGATTTTCATAAAATAATTAGAAAGTAGTTTTTCTTGTATGGCTAAAGTAAAATACCTGTTAATTAATGTAATCATAGTAAAGGTATAGAAGTAAAAAGTAAAGTACTAAAAGTAGTTAAGTTTATTTAATATATTATAAACTGCATTGGAAGAGTTTAGAAAGTTTATAAAAATTAAGAGATAGACTTCAGTATTGTCAAACTCTCTTGTCCCTTCAAAATAGGCCTCCAGTGCCCTTCATGGTGCCTCTCCACATGAGTTATCGGTTAGGTTGGTCACTATGACCCCTAAAATAATAATAAAAGGATCTACCACATCTCTGGACATAGCTCCTAAAGTGGATGGAAAGTACATTACAGTTTCAGACTACTGCAGCAGTTGCTAATGGCTTGATATGGCCAGATTTACAATGGACACTGCCTCCAAACTGGCTCTGTTTCATAATGCTGAAGGGTGCTATGCACCAGGTCAGTGAAACACTAGAGCCTCTCTCTCGGGCCAATGGTACTACAACATGCTGGCTGCAATAATTACCAGGGTAATGTGAGGAGAATCTAAACAGACATAATTGGCATTAGGGCCTGCTCCCATGGAGAGACAACATGCATTGTATTGAAAACGTAAAGATTAGCTCTATTAACTGCAGTTCAAAGAGGGACTGGTACAATGATTAGTGCTGTACCTAAATACCTGATGAATATAATAATATCTCTTCTAGTCTAGATCATAAGCAGAAGGATATTTAGCATACTGTAATCATAATCCATTTTCTAAATAACTAATGAACTTGCCTATAAAAGAATGACTCTCTTAACTATTAACTATTGTCTTTACTTTCCTTGCTATATGCTTGTGTTTCCTATATTGTCTTTGTGAGTTTATGTCTAGGACAGTGACACTCCTCATATCTCTCCTAGGTGTCCTAGGAATAACCACCACTGTGGGAACTGGGGGTGGCAGTTTCCTAGACTGCATTTGAAACTTACAACATCAAGCCCAACAGCTTCAGAAAGAGTAGCAGCCTCTGGAGGCACCTGGCCTTCCTCATGCCCATAGTCTAGTAAGTCATTGCTAGCCCCCTTTTTGGGGCCACTTATCACCATTTCCTTTATCCTATTAGTAAGACCATGTGTTTTCAAAATTCTAAGTTTATTTCTTCCAGAATCAACATCTTCCAGAATAAGGTATTAGTCATATGGGGGTTTCATCCAGTTCTAACCATGGAGGTGACCCTACCTTCCCTCAACCTCAACAGAATAGCCAAAGAGTTTTACACTTCTCAGACAAGGTCTTCTGCCCCTAACCAGCAGGAAGCAGCTACAGAAGAATGACCATCACCCTTTAGCTGCCCCTTAAGAATAAGGATGTGAACTCCCTGAGGGGTAGTTGAGGCAGGTTAGTATAGGAAACAGGGAAGGCAGCTGGTCAGAATTAAGCCCACCAAAGACCCTGGTCATGAGGTCCAGTTTGGAAATCCTGAACTCAAAAGAAGTCCTGAATAACTCCAAACAGAGAAGTCTCCCCACTGGTCCCCTGCAAGCTGACAGGTGAAGGTAGAAAGGCACCCAGTCAGGACAGCAAATAGTTGGCGGCCTATGTGTGTCTATGTGGACTCTCCTTATGCCTAAGCTTGTTTTTGAGGTCACCATAGAAAACTCAGAAAATTTAGTAGGAGAAAATGTACGGTATTGGAAGCGTCCTCATAGGACTCCCCTACCTGGTTCTTTGTTATCTATTAATGGAAATGTTGCTTATATGCTGTTAGACCAGCACAATCTGACCCTAATTGTTCCCCATAAAGATCATTTTCACCCATAGTGCCTTAGCCAATACCTTTCTACAGTGGACTTCGGCAGTAAATTTTGCCCACAATCAAACCCAGTGTTGGGTTTGCACAGACTTACCATCCTCATACACTACTGGCCTTCCTTGGACTGTAACTCCTGCAAATTGGACAGCATGGAACACCTTGCTGGCAGGGCAGAATATGAAATATAACCCATTGAAAAATATGGAAAAAGACCTTCTCATATAAGACTGAAATGCAGCTGCAGTCTTTCAATGAAACTCATAATTATATTTTTTCCTATGTAAGGGAACAGGTAAATGAGCCAAGGCCTTTATTAGTATATATTGTATATTATGGTTTGGGATGGTTAATGGCTGAGTCTGTCACCCTGTATCACGTTGCTTCTGTCTGAATGGAAAGACAAGAGGGAATCCATGATATGGGGTGGTTACCCCCTGAGTTGTGTAATTTTACTATCAAAATATAGAATAAAGCACATCCCCTGATGGTTTTACATATTGACCATTTTTGTGCCAGGTGGAATTGCAATTGTCACTGAAAGCACATAACAGCTTTAGCTGTTGTCTTTTATATTGTTGCTGTGGAATGTGAATGCAATGCTTGTCCTAAGGTCAACATAGGCTACTGCATGGAGGTGAATGATCGGAACCCAGGGCCCTCTCGAAGGTCTCAGCACCTAGTCACCTGCATGACTTAGACATAAGTTAAAGGTTAACAACCCTCCCCAGAGAGGAGAGAATGCATAGATAGTATCATAAACTATAATCTTCCCAAAGCAGTAAACATCCTTCATAAATGTCCTTCCTATGAGCATAGTGAAAATATCACCAGACCCTCATGTGTATGCTTCATGTGGCCCTAGCAGAAACTCTGTTCTCATATGCTATGGAATGTCTTTGTTCTGAAACCTTTTATATATCACCCCACATTTTCTTAACTCTTTGCAGAGCACTATCTTCATTCTCTAAACTGCCACCATTAGAGGGTCTCTCTTGCCTGTGAGTCCCAATAAAACTTAGGCCTTACTAAATGCCAGCTGTGTTCTTTGGTTTTGCAGCATCACTGACACATGCCCTTCAAGAGTTGGATTGTAACTTAGATTTAGTTATAGTATTTTACATTACATACTTTCATTTTAAAGATGATTTGGTATTTACAAGTATTTGTAATTAGATATAAAAACTTTAGACATTTTAAATTGTGATTCTCACATTGTCAAAACTATACATACATGCACATGCACACACACACAAACAATAAAAAATTCACTCAAGAATATCATCAAGTATAGCAAAACTAAATATGCTGATTAGTACAATTAAAAAGCTTTCAACTGAGAAGTTGAAGTTGGACAGATTTTATAAGCCCAAGGGCCATCCAACATACCATCTGAGTCTTCAATAATCCGATCACAGAATATGAAAACACAGCTGGAGTTTGGTGCTGTGTTAAACAGAAAAGGAAATTGCTAACCTTTAGACTTTGTAGTAAGCACCTTTACAATTTGAAGGCAAAGAGCCAAACCTTTGTTTACACAGAAATTTAAATTGTGTATTTTGGAGCAGAGCTGTCTTTTGGCCTCATGTAAGTATTCTGAAATACATTTATTCTCTGTGTGTTTTAAATTCACTCTCTTTTGTGATGTACTCAGATTAATTTTTCTTTCCTTGTTTCTCAAGGATTTAATGATTTGAACACAGAATATAAGACAAAACAAAAACTCGATTATTTTACCACTGGAGTTACTCTAAGGTATGCTTCTACTGCCTTCTTCAATATTGCATCATAACATTCCAGACTACATTTTATATATTTGATTTACTCCTTGCTGTGGCTACTTCATAAATAATAAGCCAGCTCACAGATCATGCATGCTCTGTAAATTCCCTCCTGCAAGCATTAGAACAAAGCAAGCAAGTGGTTAGCAAAAGAGCAGGCTAAGGAGTAAAACTTACTAACATCAACTATTGTCAATCTCATCATTTTATGTTTTGGGCCATTAAAGTGGTATTATCATTGCATAAAATGTTTATTCTGCTTTCCACAGAAATTTGCTAGTAACCCAGATTCATGATAAAATTATTTTCAAAATTATTTTCTTGGGTTGACTCAGTCTTATACCATGAACTCTTGCTATATTATTCTGTATATTTACACTGAATTTTTCTTCCTTTCTATAAATCTTCATATTCATAGATATCTAACAAATTGTTTATCTGTGCTGAAATGAAACCTCTGCTAAAGATCCAGGGCCTGATTGCTTCCCAGATGTTTGAATAATAATTCAATTTGCATAATAAACTACTCCCTCTACAATGGCCTTGCTTTGACCTCTTCTAGGCTGTGGCTGTTGTGTGGATTATTTTAAACTAGAAATTGAGGTAAAATAGAATAAATCAGTGAATATTTCTGTTCTCTAGAGAACTTTTAATTAAACAATAGAAATGTCTTGAGTCCTGGATTTTCCAATATTTTGGTTGTCAAAGATAATAAATCTTAAAGTTGTTCTGTTTGGTTATCTTTATATATTTATGAAATGGAAGAGCCTGGAAAAGGGGGAAATTTTTAAAAGAGAAGCAAACATTTCATTTCCTTTTCTTCCACATTAAATCAATGTCAAACTTTTTCTCTTATGAGTTTAACTATAAAATATGTAGCATGGTCCTATCATCTATTATCAACTGAGGACACTTTTGAGAGTGAAAGGAATGCTTTTAATACTTACCCCAGGAAAACAAGCATAAACTGGGACTATCCTAGGCAAACCAGGAGCTATGGTTCCCATAATAATAAAAAGTTCTTCCTTCAAAATCTTAATTTAGTTCTATTTTTGAGGAAATATTGAAAAAATGAGAAAGGTCTTGGACAAAGTTACATTCTCCTATTATTTCTCTTCTCTTCCTTACTTTTATCCTTCATTTTTCATGTGTTTACAACAAGGATTCTTAACATTTTTTGTTATTTTTTGTTATTCAGGGACACCTACTTAATAATGCTTTTATTATTTTTTATTTGTTTTTTTCTTTATTTTTTTAATATTACATTCAAAAAATATGAGGTCCCTATATACCCCCCACCCCCCTCCCCCCACTCCTCCCCCCATCACAACAATCTCCTCCATCATCATGAGGCATTCATTGCATTTGGTGAATACATCTCTGAGCACCGCTGCACCTCATGGTCAATGGTCCACATCATAGCCCACACTCTCCCACAGTCCACCCAGTGGGCCATGGGAGGACATGCAATGCCCGGTTAAATGCTTTAAGTAAAATACATGGCATAATAAATAAAATCAATTATTTTGAAATACAGGCATTAAAATACTAGAAAAGGAATTTGTGGTAGAATAATAAATGTGTTTCTTACTAATGCATTAAATAAGGAGATCTAGCAATACATCTCATAACTACTATAATTTTGAAGTTGTTATAAACTTAAACAGTATTTTGAGTTCTATGTAGTAGAAAAATATTTGTAATTTCTGTTGATGACAAAATCAGATATTTCTTTCATTCTGAGATATGTTGCTTAGATATTTGGAAGTAATCTAAATTTCAGTTAGAGGTTAGTAAAAATATAGAGGTTTTTTTTCTCTCTCTCTTTCAATTCAATGACTTCTTAAATGATTGGCCCCAGGATAAGAATACTTAGCTTATCGTAACTTCAAGAAAGACAAAATCATGAAAGGAAATAATTTCCAAAACAGGTGCTAAAAATCATAGCAGCCTTGTAAATGAATCTATCATTTGCATCTTTGTAATCTTTTGGAATCATAGAAAAATCAGCACAAAATTATGCCTATATGACTTTCTTTTAGTACTATGATATTAGAATTATAGCCATATTCAAGAACTACATTTTTTTGGAAATTATTTATCAAATTTGCCCAAATTACTCAATTATGACCTCTTCTTAGAGCTAGAACCTCTCATTTACTGCATTGCAATGACATGGATTTACTTTTCTTTATTCTTTCTGTTCTTTAATGAAGTACAGCTATTATGCAATCAGTTAGTAATAGAACGCAGATCTATGTCAATCAGCATTTCAAATCTTTTAAAATATGGCACATTTATCTGAATTTAAGTAACAAATGTTAAACTTTACACTAATTACTGACCCTGCATCATTTAAGTGAAATGATGATGAATGCAATGGATCAACTTTGGAAAAGGTCACATTTCAAATAAAATTACCCTGGTGATTTTAAGCAGAATTTCTTTAAGGTTAGAGCTGGTCTTACTTATTTTCAAAAAAATTTTTTTACTACAATTCAGGTATGAACAAATTTTTATTTACCTAATCAACTTGCTTAGCCTTTTTACACATCAATCCAAATTAAACTTCTTCAATCCATCAGTTTTTCTAAAGTAAAATTATAGATTCCTCTCAAAGATTCTTTACACAATATAATGTAAGGAGGAGCAATTAAACTGTATAGCCTCTGCCTAAATATATTTGAAAAATGGGCAAAGGGGAATGTAAGCTAAATCAAATACATGAAAAAACCAATAAATAAAATATTTCCTCAATGAAAGGAATGCAGATGATAACATCTGGTTTAAAACTGTTCCTCTCAAATTACTTTTAATGTATGCCTAAATACATGGAAAGGGTAAAACCAAAGGAAAAGCGGCAAAAATGTTAATACTCTGATTGGTGATCAATATTCACAAGAACATAGAAAGAATTTCTTCTGTAATGTCAATGGGACAGGATTGACAAAACCATTTTTTGGCCAAGTGGGCCCATGCTGCTAGAAACAGGAAAGTGTGCTTGTAGAATACATCTTTTTACTTTACTCACTGCTTATTGGTGGGTTCAGGCATATAAGGTCTTTATCAACAGGGTAGCCTTGAGTTTTTATAGGTAGTAAAAGCACTAGTCAATCCCCACTGGCCTCATCAGAACCCATCTTTTTGTGGTCAGTCAGGAGAACTGACTGGATTGCTAACACAATCACAGGAAGGACAGAGAAACAGTCAGGACTCAGGGACTTTTTGGATCTTGAGGTTCAAACACCAACAAGACCACCATCCTATCTCTTTCTCTGTTTCTCTTTGCTTATCATATTTCTTCCCACAGTCTGGTATCTTCCCAAAAGTCTCTTGCACTTCCTATAGTTCACGATTCATATTTTTGCCACTAAAATATATTGTACAGCATAAAATTTAGTTTAAAATTATCTTTTGGCATAGTATAATTCAAAAATTTGTGAGGAAGGACTCAGGTTAACCTAACTTGTATCACGTGCCAAATGTTGCACAAATCAACTATGGCTACTTAGTCAGGGTTCTCTAGGAAAAAAGGACTGACAGGAGATAAATGCAAATATTATGAGAATTTATATGTCTCACCTGACTGTGAAAATGCACAAGTCCAAATTCCATTGGGCAGACTGCAAGCTGCAGACTCTATTGAAGGTTTTCCATGAATTCTCCAGGAGAAGCTGACTGGCTGAAGTAGAGGCAGAAGTTCTCTCTTCTGACCGCTGAAATCATCACCACTCTTTTTAAGTCCTTCAACTGAATGGATGAGACATCACATTGCTGAAGGCAATCTCTGCAGTTGATTGTAGATGTAATTAGCCATAGATGCAATCAACTTGCTAATGATTTAAGTCCATGAAATGTCCTCATAGTAACAATTAGGCTGGTGCTTGCTTGACCAAACAACCGGACATTAAAAAGATGATGGAAGTCACCCAAAACAAGTTACAAAGAAACAGAACCCTGTTATCAAAGCAGGGTAAAAACAGCGTACCAAGTGACCCCAGAGACCAAGTTCATTTATGACTATAAGGTAAATATCCTGAATAAAATATTAAGAAATAAAATTTAAAAGCACTTCAAAGCAGCTATCTACTACTATAATGTGGGCCTTGATAAAGAAATGTAATGATCATTTAATAGAAGCAAATGTTATTTTAATTTATTATACAACATGTTCATTAAGAAGATCCATAAATTAGTAGCTATAGCTGTGACAAGGTAATAAACTCAGCATTAATTCTTGATTTTCAAAAAGAATTTGATAAAACTAAAGTATAATTAAAATTTGATAAATAACATCTCTTTTTAAAGTAACAGGTAAATGGTGAAACACTGGCAAAAACTCCAATTATTACAATACCTATGTAATTGTTACCTATGTAACAATTCTCTTATTATGATTAATTGACCTAATTTTTATGAAAAAAATCCAGATAACACAGAAACATGGAGAGTACTCATTGGAGAAAAGGCAATAAAATTATTATTAAATTTGGGTATATCTAGAAAACCCAAGTGAATCAGATGAATTAATTAGTGAATTAAGTAAAAATCCTAAATGTTATACATAAAAGCCAATCATGGTCCCAATCAGCAATTACTTCAATCAGCAATAATGGGAAGCAAAAACTAACTTTTTTAAAAAAATAAATATTAATTCCAGAGCTTCCATCTGGGGTGCAGAAAAGTTTTGGTAATGGATGATGATGTTAGCACAATATTGTGAATGTAATTAAGAGCACTGAATTAAATATTTGAATGTGGTTGTATTAGTCAGGGTTCTCTAGAGAAACAGAATCAACAAGATATATCTGTCAATAGTATGCAATTCTTTAAGAGTCTCTCACACAGCCATGGGGATGCACAAGTCCAGGTTCTGCAGGCAGGCTGCAACCAGGGCTGCAATGAAAGTTAAGTGAAGGTTCTTGACGAGTTCTGGAAGATGTTGGCTGTCCACAGACGAGCTGGGAAATTCTTTCTCAATTCTGGAATGACTTCCCCTTTTAAGAGATTCAACTGATTGGGTTAAGCATCACTCATGGCATCACCGATGGCAATCTCCTTGATCGATGTAACTATAACCAGCTATCTATGATTTACCACTGCAGTCAAGCCAACGGTGACTAAAGTCCATAAATTCCCTTATATTACAGTTAGCCCAGTGCTTGCTTAACCAAACAACTAGGCACAATTACCTGGCCGAGCTGACATTATAGCCTAACCATCACAGTCCACCCCTTGTCAACTTGGCAACCATACACATTACCTTAAACCAGACTTAGTCTCTAAGTAAAAACAATAAAACCTATGTGCATATATATATATTTCCACCTAACAATGTTCAACTCTCCTGTGTACAACTGGAAACTCATTAATTCCATATAGAATAGGGTGCAAGTTCTTGGTTAATATTCACTCTCAAACTTGACATCCTCAAATATTATGACATGAAACAGATACAACTGGTTATATGCTAAGGGGAAAGTTTGAGGAAGAAGACAAATTCGTTTTGTGTACATATACAATCATCATCATAATGAAACAAGGAAAAAGGATTCATGACCATTATATTCCTCGTTTCTGTAACTGGTCACATAGTCAAAGTTCATATTTATCACTACCTTCTTCCACTACCCATTCCATGTTTCCATTGCCCTCAGCAAGCACTTCAGCTGGCCATGGTTCTTTGCCTGGTGGGGTGACCCAAACTTTCATTCCTGAAGATTCTGGGCCATTGTTAGTCCTGCTTGAATTGGGTTGTTGCAATTTTCCATTGACTTTAATCATAGAACATGGCAGTATTAGGAGACGCCCTAGAGGATCTCCTGTATTCCAGGAAAACTCTTCTTTACCTCTATTATATAGATGCAGTCCTATTTCCCCTTGATAGTCAGGATCAATCACCCCAGCAGTACAGTAATTCCCTTCTTTGACTGTTGATTCAGAGGTAAGAGGAGCCCAAAGTGGCCAGGTGGCAGTTTTAATGACCAGTTCAATGGAATCATTTTTGTGTTCCCTGGTGACAGCACTCCTCCTTTTGGGACTAAAATCTGTAGACCAGCAAGTTTGAGGTTGCAGGGACAGGAAGCAAATATTTTCCTGGTGGGTCACTAGGGATAATAGTGCTACTCCCATTATTTCCATCCCTTGATTCCTGGACCCATCGATCCTGGTTATGGGAGAAACAGCACCATAGAGTGGATGCTGATTTAGAGCACACACAGCCTCCTGGAGAACACCGCCCCACCCCTACAAGGTATTGCCACCTAGTTGGTGCCATAATTGAGTCTTTAAAAAGTCATTCCACTGTTCTATCAATCCAGCTGCTTCAGGGTGATAGGGAACATGGTAAGACCAGTGAATTCCATGGGCATGTGCACATTCCTGCACATCATTTGCTGTGAAATGGGTTCCCTGATGAGAAGCAATGCTGTGTGGAATGGCATGGCAGTAGATAAAACACTTGGTAAGTCCATGGATGGTAGTTTTGGAAGAAGCATTGCGTGCAGATATTTCAAGCTTGTGGCTACAGGAGACAAGATTTTCTTTCAGAGCACACATAGGAACTTTTGTGTCATCCATTTAGTGTTTAAGTTTCAAATTTGAAGTCTTTAACTCATCTCTTTCTTTCATAACAGTATCCAGAGTATCTAGGAGGAACCAGCCAACATCATTATACTATTTGACTCCACAAAACTCTGTTAAGGTGTTGAGAACACTCTCACCCAGATCTTTGCTTCTTATAAGAGTGGAAGTAGGGGAATCTAGTGATGCTATTTTGCATATCTCGATTGCCAACTTGCGCCATGGACTGTTAGCAGCCTCTTCATTATTGGAAAGGGAATTGTCAGTACCTTTGAATCCAATTAGGGTAGAGAGACAATTTCAAATCTCCCAGAACCACCTCAGACACCCCATGTTTAAGACTCTGTTCCTCAAGAACTACTCCCAGTACCCAGTGCTTTAGTCAGTGCTCTCTGGTTAAGAGAAAATGGCCATGTTGTTACTAGACACAAATTTAAAAATATATAGGGAATGTATAACAAAAACAGTGAACCCTAATGTAAATCATGTAATATAGTTGATAGTACAATTATAATGGTATTCTTTCATCAACTGTAACAAATGCACTATACAAATGCAAGGTGCTAATAATGGGGAGGTTATAAGGGAACTCTGTATGTTCTGCATGCTTTTTCTGTAAAACAACAATTTCTGTAATTTAAAAAAATATTAAAATAGAAATAAAGTTAACAAAATGCATTTGACCAATCTGTAGGTATAAAAATTGTATTAATTATTATAAAATTAGATTTAACTAAATAGACATTTCTTATACCTGAATATTGAAAAATAATGGCAAATAGTTTCCAAAGAATTAAAATCCTACTAAAATTATAAGAAAAGTAAATAAAGAAAATTAAATCTTAGCATTTCAAGATAAATTAAGAGATAAAATAGTTATAAAAATTTTAAAGAAATAACTATTGTCATTGATTGGCTTTATGAAAATTTGAAATATAATACAATTATACGGAATAGTGCAATATTAGTGCAAAACTAGATACCCAGAACAATGAAGTAAAACTGATAGGCTATTGCCACTTGGTTTATCCTTTAAAAATTCCATATGTACTGTAAAATTGATATTTAACAAGTTATTAGGAAACTGGGATATTTGGGGAAAGAATGTAGCTATATGCTCACTTTGAACTATGTGCTATAATAATAAATTCACGATGATTAGTTAATCGAAACAAACTGATACTATTAAAAGACAAAATATAGGTGAACATTTCATTGGTTTGGAACTTCCTCAAGGACTTGCTCAAGATTAGTGGAATATATTATAAAGGAAAACTATGATGGATCTAACTACATAAAATGGAAAATAAATAATAGATGAAACACTAGAAATATTTTGTAGCAAACATGAGAAGAATAGCAAATAAACAGACATTTGCAAATAAAGACAGGGCAACACAACAAATGAAAAACTGGTGTGGGGGAGAAGCACAAAATTTTTCAGACAAAAAAAGTACAAATGAGACATTAATGTATGATAATGCTTCAACCTACATAGTAATCAAAGTATTGTACATTAAAACAAAAAAATATCATTATATTGCAATAAAGCTGTCAACAAGCACTGTAACTAACAGTCTGGTGAAGATTATGAAGGTGATGATAAGAAGTCTGCCATAACCAACTTAAACACCATGAAGTAGAAAAAAAGGATAAGACCATTCTGAAAAGTTTATGGTCACAATGTCAAAAATATCTTAGTATTTCTTTCCTTCTGTACTAGATGTGACCACCCAGCATTTTTTGAACATTGTTTGCAGAATTTGCCACATTTTTAATTTAGCCTTGTGAAGTTAAAAGCCAGGTAGTTCTCACCCAGCTTTATCCAAAGTTAAGGAAAAGGCCTTAAACAGACCCATGTGATACCTCGGCTCAGAAGAAGTAATGTGGAAGTGGGCACCCTGGAACCCAATTCCAGGAAAA
The DNA here is from genome assembly GCF_030445035.2 of Dasypus novemcinctus. NCBI lineage: Eukaryota > Metazoa > Chordata > Mammalia > Cingulata > Dasypodidae > Dasypus > Dasypus novemcinctus. The sequence goes on from NC_080683.1 coordinate 49,576,231, forward strand.
GTGATGGTGAAACTTTTGGGGTCCAATCCCTATGCTTGTTAAGCTGCATCCATGGAGATTTCTTTGCTGGAGCAGCCCCTGTGGGATAATTGGGGATGTTCCACTCTTTATATCTCCTGAAATAGTTTTCAGGCATTACTTATTATTTGAAACCAGTTTGAGAAAATTCTGGTTTTTGCAACTAAGACTACTGGTTGATTCAGAAATCAGTACTAGACATAGATCCTTAAAGGAATAAATCCATGATTATTTAATTTTTTGGCTTCCTTGAGTCTGAGATAGTGGAATTATAATTTGAACTAGAAACTGGAACTCTGGTAGCCATAATGTGCTCTGATCCAACAGATAGCTTATTTTATTATCACCTGTGGTCATCTGGCATTAAGTAGCCACTCATGATAGGACTTTTGTGGGCCCAATCTATTGTTCTATAGAACAATATGATGAGCTTGAGGACTATAAGATAGACCAATGGCTTATCATTGCACTGGAGTACTCACAGAAAAAGAATGACAAACTCAATGTGGTAAATATTTGACACAAAACAGAAAATTAGGAATTTTCTATGACTGTGCTAAATGAATTTCTTACCACTTGCAGCCACAGGACTGAAACTAGCAAAAATAAAAGTTAACTTGCAATCCTGTGGGTTGTCAATTTATATCGGTATTCAGGGAATGATGTGCATAGTTTAAAGCAATGGTTTTCAACAGAAGGTGGTACCGGTCCCTGAGGGATTCCGTACAAGTTTGGAGGCACTTTTACTTGGGTGGTGCTACTGCCATTTACTATTTGGGAACTAATGATTCTGAATGTCCTGAAAAATGTGGGAATATCCTGCACAAAGAAGAATTGTCCCATCTAAAATGTCCTTAGCAGTCTTACTGAAAAACACTAACTTTTTAATAAAAATCCCCCAATGTAATGGGGCTTCCTTTGCCGTCAGTATGAGTCCCTTATCCCTATCACATTCAATTTTTCCAGCTTTGCTTGAAGACCCTTTTACATCATTAGCCAAACAGTTGTCCTGAAACATGAATCAGTTAGGATGACATCTAACTGCATTTTCAGGAGAAAAATTAACAGTGGCTTAAACAAAATAGATTTTTTCCCCTTTTCACTTAAAAGAATTCCAAAAATGGGTGCAGGTGTGGCTCAAGCAATTGGGTACCTGCCTTCTACATAGGAGGTCCTGGGTTTGACTCCCGATGCTTCCTAAAAAAGATAAGCAAACAACAAGTGGACACAACAAGCAGACAAGTGGACACAGTGGGAAGACACAGCAAGGAGACAACAAACAGACACAGTGAGTAGACAAGCAGGAAAAATGAGTAGACAGATGAGAAGGCTCGCTCAGAGGGGGAAAAATGACTTCCAAAAGTAGATAGTTCAGGACTTGGAATGGGACTTCTTTGCTCACTAGCAACCCAGGCTCTAGCTGTCTTTCTATTCCCCATCTTTAGTGTACTGCCACATTGCCCAAGATGGTGCCTTAAGCCTCAGTCCTAGTTCTAATTCCATTCAGCAGGAGGAGATGTGAGTTAAAAGTCTGAACCCTCTTTGAAAAAGTGCTTCAGGAGAATCATACAACTTCCATGTCTCTAATAGGCAAGATTCAGTTATACAGCAAGTCTAGGTATAAAAGAGGTCGAGAAATTTGGTATTTTACTTAGGGCACATGGTTCTCCATCTCAAAGTGGGTTCTAAGGTTAAGGTAGAAGGGAAGAATGAATATGAATATTGTGTGGTATACAATGAACAGTTTTTTTCAAACAAAAACAACCCAATATTTTCTAAGCTCCATCCCAAGCCATCATTACCTACAGACTCTGAGATGAAAAGGTTTGTGTACCAAGTAAAATCCAGTATTTTGTTAATTGATAAAAATGAATGTGGGGAAAATATATGTGAGAATGTATACAAAGGGTACTAAATAAAGAGGGAGAAACATTTTTATATCTGATTGAATTTACTGGTGTAGATACCTTTACCAAAAGTTTTGGATTCAACATGCTAACTAAAGAAGATGGGAGATGTTTTAGTTGTTCCATTGTTTTACTTGAATATGTATTCTACACTGGACTATATTCAATAAGTTTGCAGTTCAAGAAAGTCTTTTATATGCTAGAGATAAAGTAATCCAAAGATGTATGGAAAACTACTGTTGCATGATTTTATTATGTGAAAATTTCTGTTTTTGCAACTAAGACTACTGATTCACCTGGAAATTGGTAGCAGTAGAGGCCCAGATAATAATCCTTTCATCATAATACTGAAAGATATATTGGAGGTGGAAGAACTCAAAATCTTCAAAAAGTGTTGCAGTGGCTAATCTTTGTAAGACAAGTACCAGGAGAAGACACTGATACTAAAATGGGCTCCTGGATTTCAATAAGGATGATGGATTGCTGGGCTGGCAAAGGCTAAGTTGTGTCAGTTAATTATCAGACAAAGGTGGACCTGATTACTATAATAAACAGCACTGGTGCTGTTTAACCATTGGAGATCATAAAAGTCATTTGACCAGGAGATCTCTGGGATTAAAAGAGGTACAAAAGCAGTTAAGGTCCTATATGCCCCATATATGCAGACAAATTCTCTAAGTCTGAGGAGAGAGCTATAATTTTAACCATAACAATAGAGCAACAGTCCCTCACTAAATCTCAGATCTGAGTCAGCTCAAGATTCAGGTTCCCTTGAATGTAGTAGGAGAAAGATAAATTTGACTAAAGACTTGCAGTAATAGCATAGTCTTGCTGGTAAACTTTCCTTTAGTCCTTTCCATGCAACTTCTGCCCTTATTAGAGGGGCAACTGCGAAATTGGAAAAGAAAATACCAAGACTGTTCTAGGATTATTGGACTCTGGCCACACTGGTCAGAGTAGGTATTTATGAAAGTTGTGGGTTCTTTTATCAACTCAGTTATAAATGTGGGTTCTTTTATCAGCTCAGTTACTTACTTGTGAGTAAGAGTAAAACATACCAAACTGGTAAGAGGCTTCCTTCTCGTGGTTTTTGTTTTTAATGTAATAAGAAGTTTAGATGGCAACAGACTAGCACACCAGGCTGCTGAACTTCTGGGCACTGCATCTGCATTAGGTTGGAAGAAGACAGGAGGGCAAAAGAAGATCCAGCTTCCTCACAAGACTTCCCAGGTTTATTCATGAGGTCCTCTGTAGAGACTTCTGACTTCTCATTAGTCACAGAGTCAAAGTTGCAGAAAGATTAGGAATTTAAGTATCATATTTTCAGCCTCTACCCAAAAGGATAAGGATGAAGCAAGAGTGAGTGAGTGTGGGGCAATGGAAGTGTTCCACAAGATCATGCATCAAAAATGTATAAAAGTCTATAGGCTAAAACGTAAACCATAATGTAAAACATAACTAAAAGTTTTTAAAATTGTATAGTCTAAAATATAAACCATAATGTAAACCCAAATGGAACCATGCTTAAAAGCTATTGTTTCAATATCTGTACATTAGCTGCAGCAAATATAATATGAACTTGTAAAAAGATCACTGTTGGGGAAGGGACAAAGAGTTTGATGTTGGATATGTGGGAGTACCATATATTGTATATGTGAATTACTGTGACCTAAAACTTACGTCAAGAGAAACTTAATAATCAGCAAAAAAAAAAAAAAAGAAAGGAGGTAGACCCTGATGAAGAAATAGAAGAAATTGCCTTGCCACTGTACATATAGGGCAACACCTGTAGCAGTGATGAAAGGCAAAATGTCAAAAACAAAGCTTTTTCATTTTTTCATTTCTTTGATACCCCATTTTATTTTTCCTTTATTTAATTTTTCTAAATTTCTATGTATTCTATATCTAACCTTTAAACCCATCACTATATTCCATTTTTCTATTAATTGAACCTGGCAATATATTGGGCTTCCTTTTCGAAGAAGCTTTGGACTACAGAGAGGTTCAACTATGGCAGGGGAGGAGCACTTGTATGGGGTGTCATTGGTGGGCTGCACACGGTTGGGAGGGAATTCTCCAGGGCATGTATACAGGGTACATAAAAATGTTTGGATATTTTCATAGTGGTTTCAGTTGGAAACAACAGATGAGAGAGTGCTGAATTCCTGATCAGGAGAGTTCTATCACATTCCCCAATGGAACAACAACAATCCCCCAAGTGCAATGACAAAGACCAATAAAGATGGATGGTCCAACCATGAGCCCTTGATACTGATGGCTCCGATTATGAGCCTGTGTGTCTGAAATATGAACTAGGCCTATAGCTGTGGAGTGCCTAAGAGTTACCTCCTGAGAGCCTCCATGTTGCCCAAATGTGGCCACTCTCTAAACCAAACCCAGCATATAGATGCATAGCCTTCCGCCCCAGCATGGGACATGACTCCCAGGGATGGGCCTCCCTGGCACCGAAGGATTACTACCAAGCACCAGCTGATGATGTAACTGAAAAAAGACCATGAACACAGAGGTCAACTCAGACCAGCAGAATATCTCAGCCTACATGTAATATCAGGTGTTAAAAACTGAATTTTGACTTTGGATAAAAAGGGGGAAATGGAAAGGACAAGTGAGTTTATATGGCTAAGAGTCTCCGAAAAAGAGTTGGGAGGTCATCAGCGGGTGATGCTTATGCATGCCTCAGCAAGGTATCAGAAATAGCCAAGGTAGATGGAAACCCAGGTGCTGGTTCTCCTGAGGGTTGCAGTGACCCACAGATGGCTCTGGAGTTCAGGGCCATGTCAGTTGGCCCTACTTTGGAGTTTGTGTTCCGGAGTGTGATGGAGTTGGACTCAGATATAACCTTTCTACACATGCCTCTTCTGTCACTTTTACCGGACCCGTGGTTGGCGTTTGGGTTGGTGTATATTCAGGAGACCTGAATCTCTGAACTGTTCCTGTGATGGCCAGGCCCTGGGCCTCAGCAGACTTGCAGCTCCTACTCTCTGTTTTCTTGGACTTACCCTGGCCAGCTGACAGGTAGGTGAAGAGGATCAATCACCACACCAGGGAGCCAAGAGTGTCTACAGCTGCAAGCAGGAGAATTGCATCCATCATCCATGTGGAATCTAAATCCCCTCTTGATGTAGAGGGGGACCAGACATAGCCATCCCAGGTCCACAAGATGGAGGAATAGAGTATGGATTAGAGTGGACTTGCTGGGGAACTATTGTGATTAATAAGGGAAGAAACTATAGTAGTGATGTGGAGAGGGTGGCCACGGTGGCTGCTGATGGTCGGGAGAGGGAAGAAGAGATATGGTTTGGGGGCATTTACAGGATTTGGAGTTGTCCTAGGTTGTGCTACAGGGATAGATGCTGGACATTGTGTGTCCTGTTGTGGCCCACTTGGTGGACTGGGGCTGAGTGTGGACTACAATATGGACCACTGTCCATGTGCTGCAGCAGTTCTCCAGAATGTATTCGCTGGATGCAGTTGATGTGCCACAATGATGGAAGAGTTTGTTGATGTGGGAGGGGTGGTATGGGTGGGGTGAGGGGGGATATGGGAACCTCATATTTTTTAAATTTAACACTTAAAATAGAATAAAGAAGAAAAAAAAGGAGTGAATGGATATTCAGGGAACATTTCTCTAGGTGGAAAATGAAGATTGATTAAATTTCATTTTATTTGGGGCCAATTGGGATCCCAAGGCCATCTTGTGTTATAACTCTTATTCTAAGAAACCGTTATTTGGAGTAAGGGCAATTATGGTAGAGGTATCAAGAGAAACCTCTTGAGCTCCTCTCCCTAACAAAATATAAACCAAAAACAGTATCATATCTCCGTGGGAATCATCACCAAAAAAACTGAAATAAAGGAGGGGTAATGATTTCTAACATATCACCATTCACTTGACTGGACTGTACAGACAGAAGATGGTTGGAAATGATATAGGAATAGCATACCCATCATCATTTGGTAAATCTAATTGCAGCTGCTGTTCCAGATGGGGTGTCTTTCCTGGAGCAGATCACCACAGCTCCAGATAGTGCCTATGCATTTACTGACCTGGATAATGATTTTTACTTCTATCTCAATTATCAGAAAACCTCAGAAGTTATCTGCTTTCACTTTACAGAGACAGCTGCACCCATCTATCATCCTACAGCAGGGCTAAACCAGCTCTTCATAACTATGCCACAATGAAGCCCACAGGAACCTTAATCATCTTACCATTCCCAAGGGATCACCCTAATCTACTTTAGTGGTGATTTCATGCTCAGACAACATGGTGAAATGGAAAATGGAACTCTAGATGCCTTTTTAAGATACACGTTGGAAAGCAGGAAATAAATCACACTTGCCACTTAAATAAAATTAATTGACCAGGAGTTGACAAAATGTTGGTACATCCCTGTCTCTTAGCTTGTTTCACTCCATAAAGCAGAGCCTGATACATATAGGTAGTTTATTTGGGAAGAAATCCCAGGAAACAAGAGTGAGGGACAGGGAAAAGTCAATATATTGAGTTGGTAAATCCCATCTGGACCTCCTGATGAGGTGTTGAAAATGTGCTTCAGAACTGCCTGGCATGAAGGATGGCATGGTTGACATTTATTCACCATTTCTATCTCCCATAGGTCAAAGGTTTTAATTATCGATTGTGCATACAAGAAAAAATGAGTGGGTTGCCACAGGAGTCCCATGCTATATTATCAGAAGAGCACCAGGGCAGGAAGTAAGAAGTATATAGTACAGTTGACCTTTCTGTGGAAGTGTAAAATTCGCGTCAAAATTGTCTGCTTGAGTATATATCTATCATTTCCCAGCCAAAATTTGTTACAAACTGCCCATGGGGTATTAACTCACCTGCACTGTCAGACTGCACATGCATAAACACCAAGTAGGATTCTGCATTTCCCATGCCAAAGCATCAGAAGAGCACAGCAGCAAGAAGCAAGGCCTGTGCAATACGCTTGAGGCAAGAGAGTGTTTGCTGCAATTGGTTGCTAGAGCAGGGTTAGGAGTAAAAGATAAGCAGAGATCCTCTGATTTGTAGTAAACCCTGTGGTTTATTTTAAGTGTTAGATACACACTACAAAGATCATTCATATTATACAGTCTGGTGTGGGAAACTGGCTTACCTGTTCCTTATTGTAAATGTTACACCTGTTCTATTGTTGATGTTGCAGTTGTTAGATGTTGCAGTTTTTCCCTATTATAGAGGATGTTGCAGTTCTACTAGCAAACAGCTGATTGGTAGTTTCCAATAAATATGAGGTAGAAACTAGGGTCGAGGCTCTCAGTTCCAGAAGCTGTGAGTCCTCTGGTCCCAGCTTTATCTCCTCTCTTGCCCTTTTTTTCTGTAAGTTCTATGCCACCTTCCCTTCAAGCCAACCTATCACTGAGCTGATCTCAGTAACAGTCCATCTCAAAGAGGGGGACATAATATTTGGTCAGTTCTTTGGATTTTCAAGGTAATATACACACTTGGATGCACTATTTCAACCCATTTACCTAGTGACCAACCCAAAAGCTTCCGGTATTGACTGAGACCAAAGCAAAAGAAGGCTATCTGTTGACTGATAGGATTAGACTCCAGATTCAGTGACATATATCTATGGCAGATAGTTATGCTGAATAATGCATCTTGCAAACCTTGGTAAGACATTTATAGCACATGTCCCTACATTTTTGGGTAAAGTAAATATTCTTCTCTTGAGAAGCTTTTGCCTTACTTCTAAGTTCTAACAGATGCTCATACTGATAGTGTAACTATGGGAGAAAGGGTAATCATGGGCCTGCACTGCCTTTCATGAACTGCTTATTATCTAATCAATTCATAAAATTTGGTATCAACAGTAAAGTACCAAGAGGAATTTTGTATAAATGGGACTGATTTAAGAGTAGGTCCTGAATGCAAAAGTAGTTCCATGAGTAGGTTTCTCCTATAACTATTGTGCTTACACTTAGACTACCAGTCCAGTCTCAACCCTCAGCTCTGATCTCATGGAATTCCCTATGATCAGATAACTGAAAATAAAAAAATTTGAGCCTGTTTTACAGATTGCTCAGCAGGACACACTGGTACTGCATGGAAGTAGATTTCTCTAGAGATCCATCCCACTTGTGTGTACCTGAAAAGTACTAGAGATAGGAAATATTCATGGTGAGGAGAAATTCCAACCATTTACCCTTGTGATCCACTGTTCCTGGTCAATGGCTATGAGTTTGATTGACATTCATAAATCTAGAACGAACTAAATTGAAGGACTGGAGACAAGGAGATTTGGGGATAGCTTATATAGACAGAACTCTCAGAATGGATCTTATATGTAAGAATATTCCTATCCCATGTGAACATTCAGCAAGAATATCTCTACTGCAAATGAGGCTCTCAACAATCAATGGATAGGATGATCTACCCTGTCGATGTTAATCAAACTCAGTGCTTATTCATTAAGCTTATTAGAAAAGGGTTCATGCTGGTAGGAATAGATGTTATATATGGGCTCAATAACATGGATTTCCCAATCCAAGACTGGCCTGGTTACTTGTACAGTTGAATGTTCAATTTACTTGTAGCTGTGTCTGATCCTGATGCTCCGATTTGTAGTAAATCTTGTGGAATCAGTTGGCCAGTTAGCAGAAGACTAATTATATCAGACACTTTCTTCATGAATGAGTCTGCAGTTAATCTTCATTGGAATAGACACTTGATTTGGATTTGGGTTTTCTTTATTTCAGCTTCCCAATCTTCTGAAAGAAATACCATCTGTGGATTTTGTTCAGTTCTATAACATCATGATATCCCACCCAACATTTTTCTGATTTAGGAATGATTTTTCAGCAAAAGAGGTAACTAACATATCTTTAATTTTCAATGTTCAAATTTTATTTTCTCCCTGGGAAGCAACCTCTTTACTCTCCATGCAAGAGATGATTTCTGGAATCCAATATGTTGCTTCACCAAATAGAGAGATAAGATAAAGGTATTAAGCATGTTAAAATGTACGTTAAATTTCCTTGGCCCATTGAAAATTTATCTTTATAAAGGTAATGAGATGCACAGTGATAATATTGTAGGGAGTCCCAGAAAAATCTTAGCTATCTCCAAACACCAGGGTATTGCAAATCTCCCACTGAGAATCTGATACATAGGCATGAATCTCCCCAGAGGATATAAGCATCTTTGAAAACCACTTCTTTAAGGTGGTTTCTATGGTAATGCAATGGTTAGAGCCAGAAAGAGATCCAGATGCTATTAAAATCTGGGTTTTTTTTAAAGATGGCACATCTGAGACTATCTTAATACAAAGTTTCAATGTCATCTCTTAAAAAGAACAAAATGTAGCTTAGCAAAAATGGTTCAGAACTCTTGCAAATATATATGTAGCCAAATTTAAAACTACAGAACACCTACGTTAACAGAAATCCATTATTTTTTTTCAGAGTCTACTTGTTAACCACAACTGCTATAAAAGGGAAAAAATGGGAATGTTTTTCATGCTCTTTATTTGTAAGCTCACAAAACATATTTTCCCTCTCTCTATTTCTCTCTCTGGAGAGTTGGGTCATGATATATAAAAAAATAAGAAAATTGCTTGTGCCATCTATTGGTGAAATGTGTTGATTTAATTGCACAGAACTATTCCTTCTATCTACCTGTAAGAAACAACTTGACATAGTTTATTCTTTTGTAATAATTTCATATTGCTGTAAGTTAAGCAAGGCATCCATGTATTTGAATGCCATATGAGTTTTAAATACTATTTCTAAAACTAACAAATGCATTTGAAATGTATGTTAATAAAAAGGTAAGAATATGCATATTTATAAGTTAAACAACTGAATTATATGACTGCTTTTTCACTGTATCTTCATGAGGGCAGGCGCATAGTTCATTTGATTATACACATATGCACATTTACTTAACCAAATAGCTGGTATTACATAAGCATTTGTTGAATTGTTTGGTTCATTTGTTTATTATATTCATAGAATAAAAGGAAGTTTTTTTGCTTCATTAGTTTAACCAAAAAGTGCTTCAGACCAGTTACTGGTTCACTGAATAAATGATTATACTTCTTTTTCCCTAGGACATTCACAGAGCAACAAAGAAATCAGGCCATCTCCTGAAAGGAGTCAGGGCCAGCATTAGGCTGGTTAGTGCTGGGGAAAGGGTACCTAGAAGGTGGGAGGAAGACCAGGTAATTTTCCCACATTACATTTGAGTTACCAGGGTAATGTGAAGTTGTGCTAGACTGGAGTTTCAATCTTAGCTTTCTTATAACCGACTATCTTGAGGTTAGGAAGTGTTTAATCTTTTGTAGTTCACATTTCCTCATGTAGACAATTCGAATGTAGTGGGTAATGACTCTCAGTCCACAAACTACAGTACATATGGCAGATGTATTAAGGCTTAATGAATACACATGTACCAGTTTATGAAGTTAAAAATTACTGGGCCCAAATTCTACATATTTAAATTTATAAGGTTGGTATAATTAAATCAATCCCTTTGAAAGGAAACTTAATAATTAGGTAATTCCTTTGTCATTCAATTCTAGTACTACTGATATTTTGGGCCAAACATTTCTTTGCTTTGGGGGAGCTGTCCTCTGCCTTGTAGGCAGTTTAGCAACACTTCTGGTCTCTACCCACTAGATATCAGTGGTGAATCCCCACCACCCTTCCCCACCCCCAATTTCCAGTGTGACAAATGGGGGCTGTGAGGGTTAGGGCAAAAGAGCATACTGTACTTGACATATTAAGATAAAATAAATCCTAACCAGGCCAATTTTATGGATACACTATTAGAGTAGAAGTCAATGTTTCTTTCATTTTATTTCATAATATTTATATCTAGTCTACTAGTCAATTCCCTGTACAGACACCTGTTTTGATTGCCAAGGTCCAAGGACTTTTCAGATTACTAGTGATGATTTTGTACAAGTATAGGATTCACAGTGGCAAATGCATAAGTTACCTAGATTGTGGAAAAATTAAGTGTATAGAATATTTACAATACTAGTTCCATTTCTAAAGTTGTAATTGTTTTGCTATTAGAACACATGGAACTATATACATATTTCCTGTGAAATTAGTCAAGTTTTTGTAGTTTTCAGCCATTGATATTCAACTCTCCCCATTTATGAATAATGTCAAAGAAAAGCACTGGACATTAGTTAAAAAGTGCCTTTATTCAAACTAGAGGGGAGAAGAGAAGCCAGCAGCAGCCAGTCTCAACTCTCACTAGCACACATGTAATCAGATTTTTTAAAGGGCACAAAAGGGAAAGGAAAAGGGGAACTGGAAAATTATTGAAAGGGGTTGAGGAGAGATCTGAAAGAAATTGGCTTGCAGATGGGAAACGGACTTTGGCCCAGTGGTTAGGGCGTCCGTCTACCATATGGGAGGTCCGCGGTTCAAACCCCGGGCCTCCTTGACCCGTGTGGAGCTGGCCATGCGCAGTGCTGATGCGCGCAAGGAGTGCCGTGCCACGCAAGGGTGTCCCCCGCGTAGGGGAGCCCCACGCGAAAGGAGTGCGCCCGTGAGGAAAGCCGCCCAGCGTGAAAAGAAAGAGCAGCCTGCCCAGGAATGGCGCCGCCCACACTTCCCGTGCCGCTGACGACAACAGAAGCGGACAAAGAAACAAGACGCAGCAAATAGACACCAAGAACAGACAACCAAGGGAGGGGGGGAATTAAATAAATAAATAAATCTTTTAAAAAAAAAAAAAAAAAAAGAAATTGGCTTGCAGAAAGGAGTTAGCCTGTCTTGCAGTGTATCTGAGAGTAGTATGTTCTGTGGTTGGTTTAGACTGCAGTGCTTCATCTTAGGTAAGAGCTCAGGATGGGGACAGGCATCTACCCAGGGACATGGCCTAGCATTAGGGAAGTACCCACTAAAGTTTGGACAAATCTCCAGTGAAAAGTTTGGACAAGTAGCAGGGCCAAAGCCTCTTGGAAGGCTTCACAATAAACTCGGAGCCAGGTAAATCAAATTATTTGGTCAAGTCCATGTAGCCAATTCATTGTAAAGCAGAAATTGTGATCTGATATTCTGACAACTAGTTTGATGTTTTTTCCATGTATAAGTGAACTGATCCCCAATTTAAGACTTCTATTTCATCATTAGGGGCAAGTGATATTCACTTCCTAATATATTCATTTTCAGCAGGTCTGGAATGGCTACATGCTTTTAATCCATAAAATGTGAAATGAAGAGCCATTAAATTTGGTATTTATAAACAAAAAGTATTGTGCATTGCACGAATTTATTGAAGACTCTAAGTTAGTAATCTACTAAACCTGCCTAAAAAATACTTGTTAATATTGCAAGCCCCTGACTATGAAAATTTAGCAATTCCCAGAATTTGTTATGAAAACATCTGAGGCTTTTCTTTATCCCCTGAATTTTGTACAGAAAATGAACATAAATCTTCATTTTTTATTTTTTACCAATCAAGTTTAAACTTTTTCAAAAAATTAAAAAGTAGGGAAAATTACACATTTTATGAAGCCACCATCACCTAATACCAAAGCCAGATAAAGACACTACAAGAAAAGAAAATTACAGACCAATTTCTCTAATGAATATGGATGCAAAAATTCTCAACAAAATACTTGCAAATAGAATCCATCAGCATATCACAAGAATTTCCCTTCCCATGGCTCTTCTGTCCCTTTTATTTGAACTTATAATTTGCACTATACTTGTTAAATATGTGTCCCAGAGACGTAACTCTTCATTCTGTTCAAATGCGAGTTGAAATCTGAATCTCAGCAGAGCTGCAACATCTACTCTCCAGTTCATTGGACTCAACCAGAACAACTAAAAAAAAGTATGATGATGGACAACGCCCATCCCCCAAAACAAAGAGTATCTATGACAGCAAGCAAGACAGTTCAAGCGGCCCCATGAGATCTGAAACATCTGCCCGCTCTCCATCAGAACAGTGCAGGCATCACCATCCCCAAATCCTCAAGAATGAGGAATGAACAAACTTAAGGGGGGAATGCAACTATGGACTAAAACAGATTTATTAATATTACTATTCTAGCAATGGAAGAAATTGTGTCATCAATATAGACAGTGGCCACCAAAGGTTCTGAGGGAGGGAGCAAAAAGAATAGGTATAACATGGGGGCATTTGGGGAACATTGGAATTGTCCTGCAGATCATTGCAATGACAGATTCAGGCCATTATACATTTTGTCAAAACCAATAAACCTGTGCAGTGCCAAGTGTAAACTAAAATGTAAACTATAGACCAGGGTTAGTAGCAGTGCTTCAATATGTGTTAATCAATTGTAACAAATGTACTACACTAATGAAAGATGTTATTAATCTGGAAAAGTGTGGGAGTGGTAGGGGTTGGGGTGTATGGGAATCCCCCTACACTTTCTATGTAACACTTATGTAATCTAAGGCTTCTTTAAAAAAAAAAAAATTGGTGTTAATTCTTATCAAAATGCTTGGTAGAATTCATCTGTGAAGCCATGTGGTCCTGGACTTTTCTTTGTTCAGATATTTTTGATAATTGATTCAATCTCTTTACATGTGAATGTTGTGGGAAGTCCTTGCATTTTTGTAGTGTCAGTGCATTTTTTGTTTGTGCGCTTCTAGGTATTTGTCCATTTGATCTAAGTTGCCTACTTCGTTAGCATACAGTTTCTCATAATATCCTCTTATGATTCTTTTTATTTCTGTGGGGTCGGTTGTAACTCCCCACTTCTCCCCTTTTCTTTTCTGATTTCATTTGCATCTTCTCTCTTTTTTTCTTTCTTGTTCTATCTAAAGGTTAGTCAATTTTATTGATCTTCCCAAAGAAACAGCTTTTGGTTTTGTTGATATTCTCTATTATATTTTTTGTTCTCAATTTCATTTATTTCTGCTCCAATCTTTATTATTCCTTTCCTTCTACTTGCTTTGGGAATGGACTGGTATTGTTTTTCTAATTTCTCCAGTTGTTCAGATAGTTCTTGGATCTTAGCTCTTTCTTTTTTTTTCAAATATAGGTGTTTAGGGCTATAAATTTCCCTCTGAGCACTGCCTTCACTATATTCCATAAGTTTGATAAATTGGATCCTCTTGTGTCGCAGTGTGGGCTCACCTGGAGGGCCGCTGCAGGGGCGGTGTGGGCTCGGGCGGAGGGCTGCAACACACGGAGGGGCCTTCCGAGAAGGCGCTCCGGGGCCGGCAAGGTGCGGAGGACGCGTGGTAGGAAGAGGACTACCGAGGAGACCAGGATCTGTGCGCAAGTCTGATTTATTCAGGAAGTACAGCGGTTAATATAGGGCAAAGACGGGGGAAGGGCCGGGGGCGTGGCCGGGGGGCGGCAGACGGCTGATAGGTTCGTGCAGGGGTGCATCACTGGTTGCGGGCAGAAGAAGGGGTAGCCAGGGTTCTCGGCGGCAGCAAGGCGGGGCTGTCATGGCGCGGCGGTGGCCCTCGGGGGAGAGGCGGGGTTAGGCCACCGAGGGGGAAGCGGGTGCAGCTGGGCAGAGGGGCGGGCAGTACGCCCGAACCCCAAGCAGAGGGCCTTAACGCCCGTTCCCGCCACCCGGGTCCGACTCGCACCGGCGCCTGGAGACGAGCAGACCCTTGCTGTCGCCGCGCTCCCACACGGTGCCACCCTACATTTTCCCCTTTTCTTTTATTAAGCGCCGAAGAAGGTGGAAGAGGAAGGGCCAGCGCTTATTTTGTTGGGGGGGGCCTCGCCAGGCAGCACGTTCGAGAAGCCTGTCTTGGGGGGGTGAAGGTGGGTGGCGGCCGCCGTCGGGCCCTTTCAGCTTGGGCTAGGTGGAGTAGCCACAGAACTTGTTGGCGGAGAGGGTCGGGCTCAGCATTCAGGGTCATCATGGCCATCCGAGGGGCGAGATGTCGCTGGCGACGTTTCTCTCTCCGGGTCAGGTGGTTCGGCGGTGGCGGGCCGGATGAGGCGTCCTGGGATCCAGATGGGCTGGGCGGCGTCATCTGGAAAGACACAAGCAAAACCCCTTCCCTGGGCAAGGAGGGGGGCAGGCCCTGACCAGATGTTAGTCTTGGGGTCTTTCCACTGAACAAGGGGGGTCTGTGTGGGCCGGTAGGACGGGCCCCAATGAGCATGAACTGGGGAAAGGCCATCCTCATCAAAGCAGAGGAGGCTGTGGTGGATTAAGGCAGAGGTGACAATTTCTCCAGGTGTGTGGCGGGGATGGTTGCTCCTTTCCTTTTGAATAAGATGCTTGAGGAAGAGATGAGTGCGTTCAACCATGCCTTGACCTTGGGGGTTGAACGGAATTCCAAAGTGATGAGTGATGTTGTATAGCCTCAGGAACGCGGCGAAGGAAGCACTGCGATATGCTGGTCCATTGTCGGTTTTCAGGTCCCATGGGACTCCCATGAAGAGGATGGCTTGTCTGAGGGCCTGAATGCAGTGCTTGGCTGTTTCTCCTGGGAGGGGAACGGCATAGCACAGGTGGGAGAAGGTGTCGATGGCCACATGGAGATACTTGAGCCTGCCGAACTGGGGCACGTGGGTGACGTCCATTTGCCATCGGGCATTGGGGCGTAGCCCGCGCGGGTTAACTCCTTGCAGCTGTAGCGGCCCAAGGGGCAGAAGGGGTGCACAGGTTCGGCAGCATCTGACCATGTGCTTGCAGGCCTGGATGGAAAGTTCCGGGAACAACTTGTGAAGGCTCCTGGCAGAGAAGTGAAATCGAGAGTGGAGTAGCTTGGCTTGGTTGAGGAGGTCGCCAGGTGGAGGGGCGGGCGGTCGGCCTCCCAAGTGCTCTACTGAGGCTGGGAGGGCTTGGACGGCTTGATCGGCAAGGTTATTGCCGGCGGCGATAGGTCCAGGAAGGCCAGAATGGCTCCTCACATGGGCGATGTACCAGGGCGTTGTGCGGTTTTCCAAGAGACTCTGGAGAGTTAGGAGTGCTTGGTCGATAGGCCTTTTGGCAGTAAAAAATGTGGCAAAAGCCAAGACTTGGCAGACTTGCAAGGTGTACAGGCTGTCGGTGAAGATGTTGAGGGGTCTGTCGGGACAGGCGCGGAGAGCTAGGATGACGGCTTGGAGCTCTCCTACTTGGACAGAGTTCACGTTGATGTGGATGAGTATTTGAGGCTCTGATGTACCAGGCGAGTAGATGACAGCTGCGAACTTGTGCTTGGAGGCGTCAGTGAAGGCGGTGGTGGCATGTGGGTAGGGGTGGCCTCTTGCTGGCGGGGCTGAGGCCTGCCCCCTCTCGCGTTTAAAGGCTGCCGTTGGGATCAGCAGAATATCCATGTCTACATAAAATAACATGACTTTAAAATGCTGTTTGACCTAAAGTAAGGGGGAAATGGAAAGGAGAAATGAGTTTATATGGCTACAAGTTTCTAAAAAAGAGTCTGGAGGCTGGCAGAAGGATTGCCCTCATGCACAACTGAGCAGAGTCAGAGAGACAGATAAAGCAGATACAACCCCCAGATATTGGTTCCTATGAAGGCTAAAGAGACCCATGAGAGTTATGGTCATGGCCGATGGGGTTTACTACCAGGGCAGATGGCCCCTCTCTGGAAATGGTGTTTATGTGTGATGAATCTGGACTCAGATAGGATCTCCCTTCATAAGACTTTCATACTAATCTGCTGGAGGTGCAGTTAATGTTGGGGTTTAAGACATAGTTAGGGGATTTGAATCTCTGGACTGATAATGTGATAGCCAGGTCCTGAGCCTCAACAGACTCCAGCACCTACAATCTGATTTATTGGACTTACCACACTCAGCTAAGATGGAGTTGAAGAAGGACAATCACCACACCATGGAGCCTAGAGTGATTACAACTGAAAATGGGAGGATGGCAGCCAGCATCCATGTGGAATCTGAGCCTCCTCTTGACATAGAGGTGCAATGGACACAACCAATCCAATGTCCACATAGAAGAGGTGGCATTGGATTGGGAAAAGTGGACATGGTGGACGATGGGTATGGGGAAGGGCAGGAAGAGATGAGAGGTGGGGGCGTATTTGGGACGTGGAGCTGCCCTGGATGGCACCTCGGGGGTGATCACCGGACATCGTGGATCCTCACAGGGCCCACTGGATGGAATGGAGGAGAGTATGGGCCATGATGTGGACCATTGTCTATGAGGTGCAGAGGTGCCCAAAGATGTACTTACCAAATCCAATGGATGTGTCATGATGATGGGAACGAGTGTTGTTGGGGGGGGAGAGGGGGGGTGGGGGGGGTGGTTGAATGGGACCTCACATATATATATATTTTTAATGTAATATTATTACAAAGTCAATAAAAAAAAAAAAGGGAAAAAAAAAATAAAAATAAAGGCTGCCGTTGGCTGTTGGCGGTGCGGCAGTCACGGGCCCAATGGTATCCTTTGCCGCAGCGGGGACATGGGGTGGGAGGCGCGCGTGGTCTGGCTCCTCCGGTGTCTCGAGGCGTGTTCGTGGATGGTAGTGGTCGGGCAGCATGAGGGCATTCGCGGGCAAAATGTCCAGTTTCTCCACATTTGAAGTAGTCAGAGGAGAGGGACATGGCCGTGGCTATGGCCTGAGCCAGCGCGGTGGCCTGCAGGTCTATGTGGGAGCAGGCCAGGATCCAGTCGTGTACTCCCCTTTCCTTCATTGGTAGGATGGCTTGCCGGCAGGCATTGGTGGCCCCTTCCAGAATGATTTCCCGGGCAAGGGCTTGTTGCGCATGCTCGCCAGGGACCTTGCGCTTGCAGGCCTCCTGAACCCGGGATACGAAGTCGGCGAAGTCTTCGTCTTTTCATTGGACTAGCTTTGCAAGTGGCTCAGGTCTGGTGGCGGAGCAGCTGTGGAAAGCGCAGAAAGCCAGCTCACGAAGTTGGAGCCAGAACTCGGGGGGGGGCGTTGTGATATTGGGCCGGATTGGCGAATTGGCCTGTGCCTGTGTAAGCATCCGGGGGATGGCGAGCCCCGACATGGGCGTTGTGTGCCACTTGCTTTTCTGCCTCTGATGTAAAGTGAGCACGCCAGTCGATGAATTGGCCGGGGGTTAGAATGGCCCGAGTGAGGGAAACCCAGTCATATGGAACCGCGAGCTGAGTGCTAAGCTCCTCAAGCAAATGTTGGGCGTACGGGCTACCGAGGCCGTCCTCTTTAACAGCCTTGCGGAGGTTTTTTATTTCGTCGGCTGTAAAGGGGTACCAATCCTGCGGACAGTGCCGCGAGGGGGCGGCATTCAGCGGGTATAAGAGCGGCGTCTGATGCGCGGGGGCCTCTGCCCGCGGGGGCCAAGTACCCATGGGCCCTCTGGCGGATGAGGGATCTGCGGCAGGGGGTGCCCAGGGGGTGGGGCGAGAACATGGCTCGTCCCAAGATGGCGGCGCCTAACAAGATGGTGGACTGCCCCAGGGGGTAGGTGGCTTGTAAGATGGCGGCCGCTCCTCTTCCGGCGGGGACCAAGATGGCGCCGTGGCCGGTGGGGGCGGGTATAGGGGGAGGGACTTCCCTTTATCCTCCCAAGAAGAAGGCGGAAGTTCGCCATCTTGGGGCGAGGTAGGCGCGTCCAGTTTGGGCGGGCAAGAGTCCAGGGCGTTGTTGAGGCGGCTGGACAAGGACTCGGTGTCGGAATCACTGTCTGACTGAGACCCCTCTCCCTTGCTCTTACTGCAGGTGCAGTGGAAAGCGTCCCGATTGACGGGGGTGCCCTGGAGGCACAAGCGAATGGCGATGAGCGTGGGGAGAAGGCTGGGGGGAAAACGCTTGTTCTCATACTCCATAGCCGCCGTGACGCGGTCAATGAGGTTAGTGTACGTGTCCGGGTCCCACAGCTGGCAAGTGGAGAGCCAGGGGTTGAAAGGCAGCAAAAGGTCCCAGTATGTTTGGAGCTGCTTTACTGAGACATTCATATGATTGGTGTCTAAAAGGCCGGCAAGGGCCCTAACCTGAGGCGCCTGGCGGGAGGAAAGACGGCCGCCCATGGCGCCAATGGCGGGGCCTAGCGAAGACGGGGGTCCTTACCTTGTGGGCGAGGCGGGTGGGGGTCCGGCCGGGAAGTTGTTGCCCCCACGTTGGACGCCAAATGTTGCAGTGTGGGCTTGCCTGGAGGGCCGCTGCAGGGGTGGTGTGGGCTCGAGCGGAGGGCTGCAACACACGGAGGGGCCTTCCAAGAAGGCGCTCCAGGGCC
This sequence comes from Dasypus novemcinctus, assembly GCF_030445035.2. Lineage (NCBI taxonomy): Eukaryota > Metazoa > Chordata > Mammalia > Cingulata > Dasypodidae > Dasypus > Dasypus novemcinctus. The sequence continues at coordinate 49,595,296 of NC_080683.1, forward strand.
GGCAAGGTGCGGAGGGGCCGGCAAGGTGTGGAGGACACGCGGTAGGAAGAGGACTACCGAGGAGACCAGGATCTGTGCGCAAGTCTGATTTATTCAGGAAGTACAGCGGTTAATATAGGGCAAAGACGGGGGAGGGGCAGGGGCATGGCCGGGGGGCGGCAGACGGCTGATAGGTTCATGCAGGGGTGCATCACTGGTTGCGGGCAGAAGACGGGGTAGCCAGGGTTCTCGGCGGCAGCAAGGCGGGGCTGTCACGGCGCGGCGGTGGCCCTTGGGGGAGAGGCGGGGTTAGGCCACCGAGGGGGAAGCGGGTGCAGCTGGGCAGAGGGGTGGGCAGTACGCCCGAACCCCAAGCGGAGGGCCTTAACACCCGTTCCCGCCACCCGGGTCCGACTCGCACCGGCGCCTGGAGACGAGCAGACTCTTGCTGTCGCCGTGCTCCCACACGGTGCCACCCTACACTCTTGTTCACTTATCTCAGTTTATTTACCAATTCACTTGCCATTTTCTTCTTTGACCCACTTATTACTTAGGAGTGTGTTGTTCAGCTTCCACGTTTGCAAATTTACTTCCTTCCTGACTATTATTGATTTTCCAGTTTCATTCCATTATGATCTGAGAAGGTACTTTGCATACTTTCAAACTTTTTATATTTATTGAGAGCTGTATTGTGGGCAAACATGTGGTCTATCCTGGAGAAAGATCCATGAGCATTTGAGAAGAATGTATAACCTGCTGAGTTGAGCTGCAACATTCTGCATATGTCTGTTAGGTCTAATTCAGTTATCATATTGTTCAAGTTCTCTGTTCTCTTGTTGATTTTCTGTCTAGTTATTCTATGTAATGATGTGAGTGGTATGTTGAAGTTTCCAACTATTATGGGATAGATGTCTGCTTCTCCTTTCAGTTTTACCAGTTTGCCTCAAGTATTTTGGGGCACCCTGGTGAGATGCATAGATATTTATGACTGTTATTTTTTCCTAGTGGATGACCTTCTGTATTTCTTACAACTTTTTTTCATTTAAAGTATATTGTGTCTGATATTAGTATAGCTAACCCTGCTCTTTTTTGGTTACTGTTTGAGTGGATTATCTTTTTCCAACTTTTCACTTTCAGCCAGTTTGTATCCCTGGGTCTAAGGTGAGTCTCTTCTAGGCAGTATGTGGATGGCTCATGTTTTTTATACATTCTGTCAGCCTGTATCTGTTCATTGGGGAGTTTAATCTATTCACATTCAATGATATTACTATAAATACATTATTTACAGCCACCATTTTGTTCTTTGATTTTCATATGTCATGTCTCATTTTTGTCTGTCTTTTTACTCTTTTGGTTACCCTTTCTGCTAGTCTTGCTTTCTACATTCTTCTCCAAGATTCCTTCCTGTCTTTGTCTTTTGGGCTGTAAGGCTTCTTTAATATTTCCTGCAAAGGAGGAATCTATTTTATGAACGCTCATAGTTTCTCTTTGTGAATATTTTAAACTCACCTTTAAAAATTTGAAGGACAATTTTGCTGGATAAAGAATTCTTGACTGGCAGTTTTTCTCTTTCAGTATCATAATTGTATCATACCACTGTCTTCTCATCTCCATGGTTTCTGATGAGAAATCCACACTAAGTCTTAATGGGCATCGCTTGTAGGTAATGGTTTGCTTCTCCCTTGCTGCTCTAGGAATTTTCTCTTTATCTTTGATGTTTGACATACTGAGTAGTGTGTATCTTGGAGTAAGTCTGTTCACATTTATTCTGTTTAGGGTATGCTACTCTTCTTGGACATTTAAGTTCATTTCTTTCATGAGAGTTGGGAAATTTTCAGCCATTATTTCATTAAATACTCTTCCTACCCCTTTTCCCGTCTCTTCTCCTTCTAGAACTCCCATGACATGTATGTTGTTTCTTTTTATGTTATTCAACTCTCTGAGCCCCTGATCATTTTTCCATTCTTTTCGCTCTTCAATTTCAGCTCACCTGTCTTCTGTATCACTTAATCTTTCTTTTTTCATTTTGAGTCTGCTGTTGTATGCCTCTAATGTGTTTTTTATCTCACCTGTTGTGTCTTTCATTCCCAGGAGCTCTGTTAATTTTTATTCAGGTTTCAAATACTTCTTTGTGCTTGCTCAATGTCTTCCTGATGTCCTTTATCTCTTTAGCAATATTGTCTTTCAACTCATTAATTTGACTTTGGAAATTTGTGTGTATCTGCTTGGTTAGTTGTCTTTTATTCTATGTCTCTTCTGGGTATTTTATATATTCCTTTGCTTGGGCCATTTCTTACATTTTCTTAGTATAGCTTGTAATTTTTTGCTGATGTCTCAGGACCTGATTATGATGGTGAATTTGCTCAGATGCTCAATTTCTCTCTCTTTCATAGGGATTTAGTGGCAGGAGGTTGTGTGCTACTGCTGTTCTTTGATACTTGGTTCAAACTGTCCTAGGTCTTTAAGATTGTCCCTGTAAGTTGGTCAAAACTGGGCTCTGGACCCAGGAATGGGTTGCAGATCCACTTCCAAGGGCCTTGGGGAGGGAGGATGCAAAGGCCAGAAAAAGCCTCTCTTACTTATTTACTTTCAATTTCCTCATGTGCACTTCCTTGGTCTGCGTGCAGACAGTGCTCTTTGACAGCCCTCCCAGTCCAAAGCCTGGTCAGAGTGTATTCACTGCAACATGGACTCAATCAGTGTGGTAGAGGATCCTGCCTGGAAGTTAAGAGCCCTGTAATTCAAACTTTCTCAGAGACAGTTCTCAACCTTTGCTGGCAGCTCCCTTCCTTTTCCCTATTAGAAAATAATTCCACTCCCCTCTGCATCCTCAACAAATAGTCAGTAGAGAAGTAGAGAAAGTTGTGGAGAGGGTCGGATCTCTTTAGTCCTTTGCTGGCTCCCAGGGCAAACAACAGTGTGGCCTCACCCAGCCTGGAAGGTCTCATGGGACATAGCAGACCAAATTTGTGGGTCAAAAACTGAATCAGCCTTGGGCTGTGTCCCATCTCTCTCCCCTTTCCTGGGGAGGTGGATCTCTGTGGCCCCCTTTGTAGCCACCAGACCCATGACCTGAGAATCCAAAACTGTCTATAGGTGGGGAGGATGCCGGCTGTTGCAGCTACAACTTTTAACTCACAGTTTTGTCATTGCAATTCTTTTCCTTTGCACCTCTCTCTTCTAGGTAGTGTCCATCCTTCCCCTGGTTTCCTAAATCCTAGAAGATTTTTTTCCAGGCGATTTCTGCCTGTCCTCTAACTATTTTCCTGGGAGAGAAGAGAGTTCTATGTTTTTCTAGTCTGCCATATTTCCAGAAACTCTGCAAATATTTTTTTATCTTTTCAATCTCAATGAATTGTTTCTCTCCATGCTAAGATTGCCAGTGTACCCCAAAGATGACTCTAGAAAGTTGTTTGTTTTTTCCAATCAGCAAAACTTGAGTGTATGCACGTTTAAAAAAATTCAGATAAACCATTCTTAACATTATGCATAGTCTGAACAATTTCACAATATGGATAAAATCATTTATTATGACATTCTCAGAAAATTATAACAGGGTATGGAGTAGAATAGGTGATAGTAATGGCCATCTAATAATAACTAGAGGGAGGGATGAATGAGGTCACAAGACCATTGATAACACCAGGAAATGAGATAATTTTCAAGGATATAATGATACCAAGAAGTGTTCTAATTTTCAATTTGCTAATTCACTTTCAGAAATATGATCAGCTTTATCCTTCCCTGGAAGTTAGGGTTTACTACATGTTCATGAGAAAAAGGATAGGAGGAGGGGAGCAGGTGTAGCTCCATGGTTTGAGCACCTGCTTCCTATGTACGAGTGATTCTAGCAATGCAAGAACTTTTATCATCGATGTGGAGGTAGTGACCACTGGAAATCCTTTGGGGAGGGAATGGGAAAAACAGGTGAAATATGGGGGCATTTCTGGACCTTGTGAATTGTCCTGAATGACATTGTAATGACAGATGTGGGCCATTATATATTTTGTCATAACTTAAAAAATTGTGCAGGAGAGAGTTTAAACTACAATGTAAACTATAATCCATGCTTAGTGGCAATGTTCCAAAATGTGTTCATTAATTGTAACAAATGTACCACACTAATGAAGGATATTATTAATGTGGGAATGTGTGGGAGGGGGAGGGACTGAGGCATATGGGAATACCCTATATATTTTTAAAAAAGGATATAAGCAAAGAACATATTTTCATGCAGGACTGTTTCAAAAATGTCAAGTCAAGGGTCACCATTGGGATAATAGGCACATAGCGCAATGCTCCACATCATCTTCATTTCTATTTCCAGCCAAATCCATATCAAATAACTGCATTCTCATCAAGAAAATGCTATTATGTTCAGTGTGCTGTGTTTAGCATGGCTGTATTAGGACAGGTCTCCACCACACACAATATCCTACATCTCACCATTTGTGATGGTGGTTTCATGTGTCATCTTGGCCATGTAATGGTGCCCAACTGTTTAGTTAAGCAAGTACTGGTCTCCTTGTTTCTGTAAATTAAATCATCAGTGAATTAATCACATAAAGCTAATTACATCTCAATCAACTAAGGAGACTGCCTTCAACAATGAGAGATATCTCATCCAATCAATTGAAGGCTTTAAAAAGAAGTGATGATTTCAGCATTCAAAAGAGAATTTCCATCTCTACTACAGCCTGCTAACTTCTTCTAAAGGAATTCATCAGAAACCTTCTTTGGAATGCCCAGCTTGCAACCTGCCCTATTGAATTTGGACTTGTGCATCTCCATAGCCATGTGAAACAATTTTACAAAATCTCATGTTTACAGATATCTCCTGTTGGTTCTTTCTCTAGAGAACCGTGACTAATACCTACTATGCTCTGTTAACTCATCCTTATTTCTCCAGACATTTTCTTGTCTAGCTTATAAAATTGATAAAGATGTTAACTGAATGAAGCCATTTCCAAAAAATAAAGCCAATGGACTTTCTGAAAGCAAGAATCGACAAAGAGAAAGTCTATCCATTAATATCACTGTGGGTGGCTTTGATTAGAAAGTTACAAGAGCGTTAGGTGAGTCTCACTGAATAAGTTTGTCTTTTCTCCACTTGGATGTTTGGGTCTACAATTGTTACCATTTTCATTGCAAAATCATGTATTAGTAAAGATGCAATAACACTGTAAAATTTTATTATTCAAAATAAAACTTTCATTGTGATTGACAGCAGCTGAAATATATCACTTCACATATATTTACAAATATTTTTGGAGTCTCTACTAACTGACAGCATTCTAGTTCTGGAAGACCATAATGTCTTCAAGCAAATAAGTGCACAGATTTATCAGTTAATTAAAAATACTATGGAAAAATAAAGCAAGGAGGATGGCATATGACATGGCCATGAGTATAAAAATAATGGATAGTTTGGGCCCCAGATTTATTGCAATTAGAATTTCCAGGAGAGATCTGCCTTTGTTCTCTTTAAATATTACTTTCCTATTTCATCATAAGCATTCTTAAAGTAAAGAATAAAATATCAAAGTTACAGATTTCAGAGACCTCAGATCAGAAATATGCTGCAAAACCCCAAGGCCCAGTGAGTGTATATTAGCCAAATATCTGAGTTACTGCCCTCTTTAAACTTTGCACTCTGACTCCAGGCTGAATTCAATTTGCCATTAATTGCATTTGGTCAACATTTAATTGGATCAGGTAATCTTCATTTTGTGAGCCAAGATGCTGTTTTGCGATGCAGTGCACTGCTTATTGCTTGCTACCTTCTACCCCAAAGGTAACTTCAGTTTTAGGAAGGGGTTGACATATCAATTAGTTTGTAATCAGTCCTTTGAGCATTCGGCGCCAGGTTCTATTTTTGCTTTGCAAGGCAATAGAAAGTCCTCCTGGAATACAGCTCCATAGGGCATGGAACAAGATGAGAAACATGACCTTATTGTAAGCTTGAAAATGACTATTGTCCCTGGGTCAAACCCTTCTCGCTGGATTTCCTCCCCAGAGTAAAGGATTCACAGTGCCTCTTTTCAACAAGCCTGGAAGTGGAAGCATTGGTATGCCTGGCTGACACATCCAAGGGACCGTGGCATCCTGCTTATACATATGCAGCAAGGATATCCTGGCCCAAGAACTACCAATGCAAGGAACTCGTTGACCCCAAAATCAAAGGTTAAGGCTGGAAAGGGTCTTAAATTCATCTGATTTCACATCCTCATTTTCTCAGACAAAATTAATGTACAGAAAAGGGAGGTGAATTCCTTGAGTGGCAAAGGTAATTCCTGGCAGAGGTGGGGCTGGAATTGAGGTTTCTAAGCCCCACCTTCCTAATCCACAGTTTCTTTTAAGTTTTGCATGAAAGACTTTAGCAGAGAATAGCAAATAATTATAATATTCCTAGTTTCCTGAGCACCTAATAGAAATTATTACGGTGTTTGATGCTCTATATACAAAACAATTCTGCATGATGTATATGATCAAATTCAGTTTGGACTGAGAAAACTGAGGTTCAGAGTGGGAAATTGGCTCTGACCACAAAGCCACTTTTCACTTTCTCACAAAAGCAGCAATTTACAGGGTCACAATTTGAATACTGAAACAGCAAAATCAGTGTTCTAGCTACCGTTTTTCTTAAATGATATGAAGCTCCTTATAATTAAAAAACAAAAATTCTTCTTCCTATGGTAGAAGAAGCAGGGAGGAGATAAGCGATTTGTCAGTTTTTAGTTTCCAAGAATCCAGAGAGAAACTAGCATAATCTTTGAGAAGGAGACTATTTATGTTCTCTTCTGCTCTCTTTTCCATCATTCACAAAGATACTACACCTCTAGATTAAAAAAAAGGAATTCCTAAATGCTTACTATGTGCACACAGTTACAAGTACTTTACATTTAACCCTCACAACATCCAGGAAATTATTATAATTAGCCTTATTTTACAGATGAGGAAATGGAAGCACTCAGCTACAAAGCCAAGCACATGGCTTCAGAGGCTGTCTTCTCACCCACTACACCATCCTAAACTTCTCTCATATAGTACATGCTCACATCTGCTGTACCTGTGCATTTTTTCCTGTGAAGAGAACCAACGGGAATATTCAGGAAAGCCTAGAAATTATAATCAATTCCACCACATTTCCCCCTGGAATCGTGCCAAGTTATGTTTCTGCGCTCTAAAAGTCTGGCTGGAAAGGAGACCTTACTGAGGTGTTTTTAGAATCTAGGTTATGGCTGAAGTGGCAGCTGAGGGATTCTCAAGGGACCCAAAAACCTCAGGGAGGGCGAGACTGGCTTTGGAAAGAATATTTTCTCTGCTGTGACTCTGAAAGGCCTATATTTCATGTTCCAAACCTAAGAGTAAAATCAAGCTCAATATTTGTACAGATTGATTGATGACGGCTTTATGGTGTTTAATTGTTCATAGGAAATGTAATGAAGTTTTAGGAGGGTAGTGTGGCATCACTGGAAAGGGAACTAGCATGGGAGTCAGGAGGCAGTTTGTGCCCTTAGCTTTATGCTCTCAGCTTCACTTCACTTATGTGGACTACAGTTTTCTCCTTTGAGCATTTGACTTGTTAGGGCATAATAAAGCATAGAAGTTTCTGGAAGACAGAGGCAAAGACTGCATTAAAGGTTCTAATGACTATGGGAAGTACCTCTTTGGCCTAAAGGAGAATGAAATTGTGCCTAGGAGGGAAACAAGGTGATGAATACCTAGAAAGAAGAGGAAAGCAACATCAAAGAGACCTTATTTCAAGTCAAATCAAAGAGGCTTTCCTGACACTATCACTTTTACCCACCTATGTGCAATGCAATGCCTGAGCAAGTTATAAGAGGAATTTCACATGGGTGGCTTTGGAATGCTCTTATAATTGCCCTTGCTCCTTTCCCCTACAGCTTCCATAAAATTTGGTACTAAGAGGGGTCCTTAGCAGCCAACAAGAACTTTCCTCATCACTGATAAAAACAAAACAAAACGAACTTCTACAAAAAATATTTTAGCTCTGCCTTCATTCAGATGTCTTACTAGGGCAGAAGTCAGCAAACCACTGTTTACAGACCAAGCCGACCTGCTAGCTGATTGGTAAATAAGTTTTAAAGGAACACGACCAGGACTCTTTGTTTACATATGTCTTCTTTCTACAACAGTGTTGAGTATTTGAATCAGAAACTGTATGTCCCACAAAGCAAAAGTACTTACTGTGTAGCCCTTTACAGACTAGGTTTGTTGATCCCTGCCCTAGGGGAATCTTAAAGGTAACTCTAACTCAGAGGACATCTGCACTGCTCATCCTCCTAAACTGCAGAGGTGCCAGCATGGTCAGTCACATCCTCACAATATTTATTCTCTCATAGTCCAAGGGTATCCTCAAGATCAAATGTGCCTCAAGGGATTGTACGTTCTTTCCAGTACATCAGGCTTCTAAAACCATATCACCTGATTATCCTGCTCTCTGCAGTATGCTAGGCAGGACTCGTAGCTCCAAGATCACCTCAATGCTGGCAAGGGATGCAGGACAGGGCTTTATAGCAAAGCAAGTAATTACATGGAACATCCCAAATGAGCCCCAGTGTAGGACTAAATTTCATGCAAACTTTCATGAAAGTTTTAACTATTTTGGTGGAATGCTGCTAGATGGAAAGTATCCTACTTTTCCACCACTCATTCAACAAGGAATCTCATGATAAAATTATATAAAGTGTTTTCATTAGCAGAAACTACTGTATAACAGTGTATCAAACTTTAAGAAGGTAGACTAAATTTAAACATTTAAAATCCCAAGGGGACCACAGTTAGGAAACTCATTCATATTATCCATAACTACTGTCTGAAACTCTATTCTTTTTTGTTTGTTTGTTTGTTCTTTATTATTTTTTTAACTGTTAAATCAAAAAAATATGAGGTCCCCATATACTCCCCACCCCCCTCACCCCACTCCTCCCACAGCAACAACCTCTTTCATCGTCATGGCATTTGGTGAATACATTTTGGAGCACTGCTACACTGCATGGATAGTGGTTTACATTGTAGTTTACACTCTCCCCAGTCCACCCAGTGGGCCATGGCAGGACATACAATGTTCAGCATCCGTCCCTGCAGTACCACCCAGGGCAACTCCAAATCCTGAAAATGCCCCCACATCATATCTCTTCTTCCCTCTCCCTACCCTCAGCAGCTTATTGTGGCCACTTTCTCCACATCAATGCTATAATTTCTTCCATTACTAATCACAATAGTTCCATAGTAGAATATCAATAAGTCCACTCTAATCCTTACTCTATTCCTCCAGCCTGTGGACCCTGGGATGGTGATGGCCACTCCACCTCTATATCAAGAAGGGGCTTAGATTTCACATGGATGATGGATGCAATTCTCCTGCTTGCAGTTGTAGGCACTCTTGGCTCCCTGGTGTGGTGGTTGACCTTCTTCGTCTCCTTGTTAGCTGGCCAGGGTAAGTCCAATAAACCATATGGTAGGATGAAACTCTATTCTTTTACCTTGGAGTAAATTTTATTTCTTACTGGTTATATGCTGTTTCATAGGACTCCACCTCACACACACAATCTTAAAATATACTTGGGGCACTCAAAACCCAGGGGAAATTAAAGGAGGCACTCAAACTCCTGTGACAATCAAACTGCAGAAGCTAGCATTCTAAGAATTTTCCCTGATGGCACAAAATCTCTTTTTGTATATGGAGTCACCATCTTGTCTCTTTCATCCCTTTGTCCAATGTTTTACCATCTCATGAATACTGACTGATAGTCAAGTCCCAGGATATCCTTTAATGCAGTATATTTCAAATTCTAGTTTATATAAACCCATTAGTTGGGGACATGGGATCAATTTAAGTAATTGAGATGTTTTATTATTTTAAAATGGAGTGGAATGAAATGGATCCAAATAGAACAGATTTTTTTTTTTTAAACAAGAAAATTTTCAGTGCATATTGGGCCACAATGTAAAATGAATCTCCTGTGGGACAACATCAAAAATATTTGGAAGTTAATAGTCATATGCCTTTCTTCCCACCCCCACCTCCATCTTTTAAAGTTCTTTCTCTAGTACATGATTGCATTTGGAGTTAAAATATATGGTTCTCCTCTAGTTTTAAGAATCCAGATAGTTTCTGAAAGCCAAAAAACCACCCTCAAACATTCTTTTGCTTGTTCTTTTTATAATTGTTCCTTTAGATCAATTTAGTTGAACAATTATTAACAATTATTATCTCTGTTTTTGGTCCAAGCAGAGGACATCTTTACAGTGTGAAATAAAATGCCACTACCACACTAGAAATTTAATTACGAATTAAGGCCTTTATTAATATATTTATTTTTTTAAAGACTTATTTATTTATTAATTTTTCTCCTCTCCGCCCCCCCCCCCCCATTGTCTATTCTCTGTATCTATTTGCTGCGTCTTCTTTGTCTGCTTCTGTTGTTGTCAGCGGCACGGGAATCTGTGTTTCTTTTTGTTGCATCATCTTGTTGTGTCAGCTCTCTGTCTTTGCGGCACCATTCTTGGGCAGGCTACACTTTCTTTTGCACTGGGCAGCTCTCCTTAAAGGACGCACTCCTTGAGCATGGGGCTCCCCTATGCGGGGACACCTTTGCCTGGCACAGCACTCCTTGCGCGCATCAGCACTGTGCATGGGTCAGCTCCACATGGGTCAAGGAGGCCTGGGGTTTGAACCGCAGACCTCCCATGTGGTAGATGGACGCCCTAACCACTGGGCCAAGTCTGATTCCTTATTAATATATTTAAATTGATCATTTAAAGGCTACCCTATCATAACTCTGTAAATGAAAATTGTTTTAACAACACTTATGACTTTCTCTAATTCATAATGCATAGGCTCTAGATGAATGCTTTTAAGAAACTCAGTTCTTGGAAATTGAAGCAATATCTTTGAGAAATGGTTTTTAAAACAAATAAAATTCCATGAGAATGAAAAAGAGTACTATTTCCACTTAAATGTTTATAAAACTAAAAGTGAACTCTCTCTTGACTCTGTAGACAATGACAGGAACAATCTCAGTCAAGTATTGTGGTGGTAACCCATGGTTCAAGAGGCAATGCACAACTAGGACACTGGCTCTTGTTAATACTTTTCATCACTTGCTTCTATAATTCTACCAATTAACTGACTTCATAGGACTGTAGTTTTTTAATTCATTAATAACGTGAGTTCTCTGTCAATAAAAACCCACTTTTTGTTTCTTCTTCAAATAAATGACAATATGACCATGATTTTTATCTTCAAGGGACATATTTGGCATTATCAGTGACAGTGGTGAATCTTGTTCTTTTTGTTTGGATATAACCTGAACCAGATGACTTACAGGCTCCATTTCAGTTTTTAAAATCCTTGCAATGGCCCATAACACACTGAATAATCTGGCCCTGCTGTCTTCTTTGATTGCCCCTAATGCCACTCCCCAAATTTCTCACCATACTTCATTCACACAGGGTGGCCACCAGCCCCCAAAGAGATCAAGCTCTTCCCCATCCCAGGCTCTTGCCTGTGTTCTTCCCAACACTCTTTCCCTGCTCCCACATGCTGCTCCTGCACATTCATCAAAACTCACCTAAAAAAACCCTACCTGACCATGCTTATTTAAGTGGTTCCTACTCTACTCCCTACCATAAGACTTTTTCATTTTAAAGATTGATTAATTAATTAATTTTCCTCCCTTCCCCTCTTCCTGCCCTATTGTTTTTGCTGTCTGTGTTGTCTTCTCTTCTCATTTTCTCTCCTCTGTGATTCACCAGGATTCAATCCTAGAGAGCTCTGATAGGGAGATAGGTTCCCTGTCAATTGCACCACCTCAGTTCCTGGTTTCTGCTGCGCTTCACCTTGACTCTCCCCTTGGCTCTCTTTTTGATGAGCCATTATCTTGCTGCATGACTCACTTGTGCAGGGCACTAGCTCACCACACAGGCACTCACATGGGCACTCATGTGGGCACTGGCTCACCATGCCGCCACTCACGCAGGCATGCTTTCTCTACTTTTTCACCAGAAGGTCTCAGGGATAGAACGAACCCAGGTCCTCCCATATGGTAGGTGGAAGCTCTATCACTTGAGCCACATCTGCTTCCCCATAAGACATATTACCTTTCTTCCACATATCACAATGCCTTTTTCTCTTCCCATTTAATTATGTATCACGAAAATGTAAGCTCCATAGACAGGAAGCTTTCTGTCCTACTCAGCATTGTGTTCTTTCACCAGTGAGCACTGTCTTTGGCCTATCAATACATTTTTCTTTGATTAAATGAGTGAATGAATCCCTGAATTCTTTAAGTTAATTCAATTTTTCAACCTTTCTAAAATGATTGCTTAAAAGTGTTCCTTCTATCATGCCTCACCTACTGCTCTCAGACCCAAACTCTATGTTTCACAGTCACACCACAGGGATTGGGTTTTAAAACTGTTTCTGTTCTATAATAGCCAATTGCCCAATGTAGAATCATGAAGCTGGTTATGTCCACATTCATTTTCCAAGGCATCATGTCCCTGGTTTTCTCCTTTCCTTATTGGTTCACTTTGGCTGTAGTATCCACATTAATTCATTTTCAAATAAAACAAAACAAAAAACATGCATTACTATAATTGTTCTCATTTTACAGATAAAGAAACTTAGTCTTAAACAAAGTAACGTGTCAAGGGTACAACATGTTAAGTGCCTTGGCAAAGATGTAACTCCAAGTATATTAGTCAGCCAAAGGGGTGCTGATGCAAAGCACCAGAAATCTATGGTTTTTATAAAGAGTATTTCCTTGGGGTAAAAGCTTACAATTACAAGGCCCTAAAGAGTCCAACTCATGGCTTCTTCCTTATCAAACTCTGACGCCACGTGTTAGATGAAGTCTGTGAGGCTTCACCCTTCCTCTTCCCTCTTAAGGCTCTGTGGGTCCAGCTTCTTCCGATCTGAGCTGTAGGCTGGCATAAGGCTCACCTCTCTTCCCAGGACTCGTTTCTTTCTGGGCTCAGTTGCTCTGCTCTCTTCACAAGGTCAATTGTAAACTATCAGGTGAATGGCTCATCTCTCTTTCCAGAGCCTCTGCCATGTCTATGGAGCTGTCTCTCTTTCTCTGTGCATCTTCTCTGTGTATCTACTTCTGTGCTCTTGATTGAAAGTGGGTTTATATAGCCCACAAGGGGGCAGGGACTCAACCCTGCATGTCCTAATGACGTGGTTGAATCAAAGCCATAATCTTAACATAATCAAGTAAATGTAGAGTCTTTGAATTTAAATAAATCAAAGAGTATCATGCCCAGAGGAACATATCAGTTTACAAATATAATCTAAATGTCTTCTTAGAGTTCATAAATAATATGAAACTGCCACACCAAGTGATCTAACTCAAGAGCCATCACTCTTAAGCCATTTATTATAAAATGAAGTAAAACTGTTTGTGAGAAAGTAGTTTGTAAACTGTAAAAGCTTGCCTAAATAATCACCATAATTTTTACTTTATCTTTTTTCTTTATTGTGATCTGATTTCCTCTGAGGATATAAGCTTATTGATATTTATGCTATTTTTTTCTTAAAGAAAAACTTCAATGATATGTAAAGGGTTTTGAAAAACCCTCTCCAGAAACAGAATCTATTTTGTGTGATTAATCCAGAATTTCTCAAAAATATTTCATTATAGAAACTTTTTTCCCATAATATTAAATTCCCAAAGCATTAGTCTTCTTAAGAATGTACATTCTGATGTTAGCATTTTCACAAGTTGTTGAACACTTTAATGGACATTATTTTTAATGGATGCATACCTTTATATGGATATAACATGATTTACATAGTCATTCTCCTTTACTGGAATAGACTTTGTTCTCAAGTTTCAGCTTCTATAAATAATGCCAAGATGAACATCTTTGAGGAGTTTTCCTGTGTATGGGACATAAATTTTTATAACAGTTTTTCAGTTAAATGCCAGCCTAATTTGCAGTAGTAGATGAGTGTCATTGCACTCTGCCTTTACTTGCCAGCACTCATTAATGTTACTTCAAAACAAACAAACAACAATTTCCTTATTTGACAAGTCTCCAAAGGTATGAACTCACTTTTTTTTTGTACTTCATGGCTTCAAATTATAATGAAGCTGATATTTAATAATGTTTAATCTATCTGCCTTTTTTCCATCTGTGTTTTGAGATTGCAGTTTCTCATTTATTTATATAAACTTTATATATACTAATACATCTAGCCCTTTTCAGTTTTATATATTGGTATTTATTGTTTTGTCTACTAATCTTTTACTGTATTAATTGTAGAAATATATTATTCATATTTTTCTGCTTTTCATTTTCTCTATTGTTCATATAAAGCTGACCCCATAGGCACTATTCACTTCTGTTTTCTAGTGAAATTTTTAAATCTTGTCATTCAGCTATTTAGTAATCCTTACAGTCTGTATCAAAAAGAAATAAAATAAAAGCAAGCAATATCTTCAACAAAAAGCAATATACAAACAAACCACTTATAATATTAGGTTCTTTATATGTGCCAAACATTGTTATGGAGTTGGGCATGTAGAAAAGAATCAGACATGATCTGCCCCCAGGTAAAATATATTATAAAGGAATAAAGGGCAAATAACCCTCTACTACCAAAATGGGTCAAGTTCATTACTAAATTTAGTATATTTTTGTTGTTCTCTTTAATTAAATATTGTTATATTTTCAAATATGCTTATAGTCATATTGTAAAATCCCTGTGGATTTTTATATATTTATTTTTCACCATGCACTTGATTTGCCATGTATATAAATACATGCTGTAGAAATAATGAAGGAGCATTGTGAAAAGATGGCACAGTAGGGAGCTCCAGAACAAGTCCTTCCACCAAAACAAATTTAAACAGGTAGGAAGTGACTGAAACAACTATTTTGAAACTCTGGAGGCCAGAAGAACCCTGTACATCTTTCAAGGAGGAGCAGAAGGAAAAAGCTGATATAGTATGGTAAAGCAGAATAAATTACTCTCTTCATGTGGCAACTACCAGCCCATCCCTCATTTTCACAGCAGGCTGCCATGAAGTCCAAACCCTAACTAGCTGCTAGTGACAGAAAGAGACATAAAAATCCTCTTTCCCAAGAACAGGGGTGAAAACAGCTGATCACTGATTACAACTTTTGATTAGAGAATACTGGTTGCTGGGAACCCAGCTCTAAGCGCAGCTATTGTTTCTACCTACTCTAGATAAAAGCAGTGGTAGCCACTATTTCAACCAACCCCACAGAAGGGCAGTGACAGCCATTGTTTAAACCAGCATGAACAAGGCAAGCAGCAGCCATTCTTCCAATCAGCATGTGACAGGGCAGTGGAGGTGGATACTGTGCTTCCTCCAGGCTGTGGGCCCTGTTTGATGAAGGGCTACAGTGGCTTGCGATGGCTGCAAAGATCAGCTCTGGGGAGCTATCAAAGAAGATCTTGCCAAACTTCCTGATACCTCCGTAGGACACATTGGAGCTAGTCTATGCCTTCTTGGTGGAACCCTGGCCCAGTTTGGGATGGATAAGACTGACTTGAGAAAGTTTTTTCTATTGTGCCTTCTCCCAGAATTTGTCCTCCTGGCAAAAGCAACTTGAGAAAAACAAAGTGTGAAGAACTATAGAGATTGACAGTCTAAGACTAAGGCCTGCCAGCTTCAAACAACCACTAGAAAGAGGACTGCCTCCTGGAAAACAAAGGGGACAACCAAATTCCTGTAAACAGGAACTCCAAAACAACTAAAAGACAAAAGTCCAGGACAAGATAGAGAATCAGAAAGTCAGGCAAAACCCTGCACAGTGCACTGGCCTGATAAAGAGTACAAGAAAATCTCTCTTATTACCAGCTTACTCTAACAAACAGACATACCAGTGAGTAAATCTCACAGATAACATTTTAAAATATTAAAATGTACAGTGTGTAACCAAAAAGTACAAGAAAAACATAGAAACAGGAAATGATAGCCCCAAAAAAGGAAGAGGATAAAAATACAGAAAACACTAATGTAGAAAACCAGACCACACTATCAGATGCAAAGGACAAGGAAAGAGTTCTGGAAGCTGCAAGAGAAAGGCAACATGTTATGGAAAAGAGAGCCCCAATTAGATTACATGTTGATTTTTTATTAGAAACCATGGAGGATAAAGGCAGTGAGTTAAAATAATTAAAGTGCTAAAAGAAAACAACTGCCAACCAAAAATTTTATATCCAGCAAGACTCTCTAGTAAAAATGAGGGAAGAATTAATACACTCTCAGATAAACAAAAGCTAAGGGACTATTGAAAGAATATTATAGTATTGCTGTTAACCAAAGTCTATAGGTTACACCAATTGTAGTTTTTCCATGTTTCTCCATATTCCCATCACCCTGCAATAGTAATGTACATTTGCTCTACCTAGTAGAAGGTCTCTCTTGCATTTATACCCTTAACCACAATTTTCAGCCGCCTCTGGGTTCACTGTGTTATTCAGTCCCTAGATTATTCTTTAGCTTACTTTCTATTGACATTTACTTCCCCAGACTTCTGCAATCACAATCCCATTTATAAACCAGTTGTTACTCCCTATAATGTGTTACTGTCAACTCTATCCATCTCTACATACTGTGTTGATAATGGAGGTGTATGGAAAAAGTGTGCCAAATATATGTTATGAACCATGATTGGTAATAATAATCTGATTATATTCTCTCATAATCTGAAACAAATGTTCCACCAGAGTGTGGAGCTGTATGGGAAATTTACACATCTGTATTACTGTTTTGCAAGTTCACAATATCTGCAACAAAAATACTTAAAAAAAATAGTATGGGTTGGGGGAAAAAAACACCAAATGTAAAATAGGGAATATAGTTGGTAGTAATATTTTGACAATGTTCTTGCATAGTTCGTAACAAATGTTTCACACCAATGCAAAGAGTTGGTGGAGGGGTGATGTATAAGACCCCTGTGTGATGTTATATATGTTTATTTTTTAAGTTTTACTATACACTATTGTTTACATGTATTCATGTACGAATGATATACTTCAATAAAAACAAAACAAACGAACAAACAAAAAAAGCTACGGGAGTTTATCACCACCAGAACTGCTCTGTAAGCAAAGTTAAAGGGAGTTCTTCAGATTGAAATGACAGGGCACTAGACAGATGTTCAAAGCAGCATAAAGAAATAAAGACCTGTGGGAAAGGAAACCAGTAGGGTAATTATAAGTGCCAGTATTATTGTATTAATTGTTTGGTATGTAACTCTACTTACTCCTACAGCTACTAAAATGCAAGTACATAAAGTAATGCTAAATCTAGGGTTTAGGACATACAATGCACAAAGATAGAAGTGATAATAAGTACCAAAAAAATGGTGGGACAGCAGAGGGGTATAGAAAAATTATATGTATATGCTATTGAAGTTAAGTTGGTATCAAAGCAAATATGACATATATATATATATATATATATATATATGATGTTAAGCCATGGGTTAAAGAGGAAATCAGGAGTAAAATTAGGAAATATTTTGAGGCAAATAAAAATGAAAATACAACACATCAAAATATATGGAATGCAGTACTGGGAAATTATATAATAAAAGAAATTACATTATAAAAGAAAAAAGACTTCAAATCAAAGACCTAAACTCAAAACTTGAAGAACTAGAAAAAGAAGAGCAAACAAAATCCAAGAGAGCAGAAGGAAGGAATTAACAAAGATTAGAGTGGAAATAAATGAAATAGGGGGAAAAAAAAACAAAATCAAAGAATCAGAAAAACCAAAAGTTGGTTCTTTGAAAAGATCAATAAAACTGACAAACTTTTAGCTCGACTGACAATGAAAAAAAAGAGAAAATAGAAATAACAAATATCAGAACTGAATAGGCAGACATTACTACAGACCTCACAAAATTAAAAAGGACCATAAGAGGATAATATGAATCACTGTACACCAATAAATTAGATAGCTTAGATGAGATGGACAAATTCTTAGAAACACACACAAACCACCAACATTGACTCAGGGAGAAATAGAAGATCTCAATAAACCAGTTATTAGTAGAGATTTAATCAATAATCAAAATTGTCCCAACAAAGAAAAGCCCAGGATCAGATGACTTCACAGGGGAATTCTACCAAACCTTCCAGAAGACTTAACTCCAATTCTCCTCAAACTCTTCCAAAAGATTAAAGAGGTGGGAATACTTCCTAATTCTATCTAAGAAGCCAACATCACCCTCATCCAAAGCCAGATAAAGATACCACAAGAAAACTACAGACCAGTATTTCTTATGAATACAGATGCAAAAATCCTCAAGAAAAATACTAGCAAAACAAATCAATAGCATATTATATACTATGATCTAGTGGAATTTATCCTAAGTATACCAGGTTGGCTCAACCTAAGAAAATCAATTAATGTAATATATGAAATTAATAGAATGAAGGGAAAAAAATCACATGATTATCTCAATTGATGCAGAAAAGACATATGACAAAATCCAGCATCCTGGGAAATGGCTGTGGCTCAACTGATTGGACTCCCGTCTACCATATGGTAGACCCTGGGTTCACTTCCTGAGGCCTCCTTGCAAAGGTAAAATGGACAGAGAGCTGACGACCTGCACCTGGGGAGGGCTGACGGCCCATGCCTGCTGAGGACTGATGGCCTGCGTCCATGGAAAGCTGACGTCCTGCACCTGTGGAGAACTGGCATAGCAAGATGATCAACAAACGGAGACAAGCAGACACAGAATAACGTGTAGCAAATGGCACAGAGAGCAAATAGCAAGCAAGCCACAAAGTGGGGGGTGGGGGGGAATAAATAAAATAAATCTTAAAAAAAAAAATCCAGCATCCTTTCTTGATCAAAACACTTAGAATACTAGGGAAAGAAGGAATCTTCCTCAATATTATAAAGGGCATACTTGAAAAGACCAGAGCTAGCATATTTCTTAATGGGGAAAACTGAAAGTCCACTGTTACTACTGGTATTCACCATTGTACTTGAAGTTCTTGCCAAAGGAATTAGGCAAGGAAAAGAAATAAAAGCCATTCAGTAGGAAAGAGAGAAGTGTAACTTTCCCGATCTGCAGATGAGATGATCCTGTATACATAAAATCCTGAAAGCACAAGCAGTGAAAGAAAAAACAGATAAATGGGCCCTCACAAAATTTAAAGACTTTTAGTTCTCAAAGAACTTTATCATGAAAGTAAAACAACAACCTACACAATGGGAGAAAATACTTAAAAAGCACATTTCCAATAAAAGTTTATTATGCAGACTGTATGAAGAAATTCTTCAACTTTATAAAAAACAAACAACCAATTAAAAAATGGGTGAAAGACTTGAATGGATATCTCTCCAAAGAAGATACACATATGGCCAAAAAGCACATGAAAAGATGCTCAATATCATTAACCATGAGGGAAATGCAAATCAAAACCACAATGAGATACAATTTAACATCCATTAGAATGGCTGCTACTGGGGAAAAAAAAAACAATAGTTGGAGAGCATGCAGAGAAAACAGAACACTCATTCATTGCTCCTGGAAATGTAAAACAGTGTAGCCACTGTGGAAGACAGTTTAACAATTCCTCAGAAAGCTAAGTATAGAATTACTATATGACTAGGCTATCCCACTACTCGGTATGTACCCCCAAAACTTTTGAAAGCAAGGACTTGAACAGATATTTGAACACTGATATTCAATTGATAAAAGATGGAAGCAACCCATCAGCTAAAGAATGGATCAACAAAATGTGGTAGATGCATATAATGAAATATTACTTAGCCATAAAAAGTAATGAAGTACTGATGCATGCACCAACATGGATGAACCTTGTGGACATTATGTTAAGTGAAATAAGCCCAGCAGAAAAGGACAAATATTATATGATCTCACTGATGTGAATGAATTAGAATAAACAAACTCACAAGTCAAAATCTGGAATATAGGTTATCAGGGGATAGTGTGGAGATAAAAAATGGGAAGTTAAGGTTTACAGTGCACAGGTTTCCTATCTGGAATGATGAAATGTTTAAGTAATGGATAGGGTGATGGTAGCAAAACATTGTGAATGCAGTTAACAGCACTGAAATAGATATCTGAACACTATTAAAAGGGGAAAGATAGATCATATATGTGGTAACAGAATATAATTTTTAAAAAATCCATGGAACTATATTACACAAAGTTATATCATGAATTTTAATTAATAGCACAATTATAAAAATGTGCTATCACCAATTGTAAATGTTACTGTAGCTGTTTGATATTATTGATGAATTCCAAAAAGAAATAATTGGATTATGTCTGTAAACTGGTCTTTTCCTCTGGGCATATTAGATTATATTGGATTCAGAGGTGCCAGTAGGGAGTTGAGTCCCTGCCCCTTGGTGGGTAGGGACTCACAGATAAAAGGCAAGACAAAGGACAGAGTTGGAGGGTTTCTAATGTTGGAGTTTTGATGTTGGAGTTTGATGCTGAAGTCTTAAGCTGGAGCCCCTGGAAGTAAGCACATAGAGGAAAGAGAAACAAGCCCTGGGAAGAGAGGAACCCTAAGCCTGGAAAGAAGCAAGCCCTGGGAAAAGAGGAAACCAGGAAGCCTGAACCCTCACAGATGCTGGCAGCCATCTTGCTCCAACACATGGAAATAGACTTTGGTGAGGGAAGTAATGTATGCTTATGGTCAGGTATCTGTAGGCTCCTACCTCAAATAAATACCCTTTATAAAAATTAACCAATTTCTGGTATTTTGCATCAGCACCCCTTTGTCTGACTAATTCAGTTCCATGCCAACGTAAGGTATTGGTGGTGGGGTGGTGTGTGGGAGCCCTGTATTTTATGCACTTCTCTAATAAAAAAATGTTTAAAAAGAAAAAAAGATGACCTTGTCTCATCCTTTCCAATGACATCTGGAATGAAGTTTCCCTTTTCAAAGGAAGAGATTTGCCTTCACTATTAATTCAACCTTAACAATTACATTTTTAGCTCTATTCTGTCAGCTTTTCAGGGATACCTCAAAAAAACAAAAGTTCTTTTTTTGTATTTCTCTCAAGCATTGACTTATTTTCTGCAGATATAATCCTAATATGATGAGTACAGTTTGATTTTCCTTGTACTCACTGCAGTGTTCTCTGGAGATGAACAGTGAGCATTGTTTCAAGGCTTGTTCAGTCTGGCTTCTGGCTTGATAAGACTTCCACGTTTAGTATCCATGCTCCAGCAGAGATCCTGAGATTATAATAAATTAAAAGGCAGGGAGGGAAGAATCTACTCAAACATTGTGTCAGCACTGATGGTTTAAATAAAATGTACTTAGGGAGAATTTACCTGCACAACTGCACTGGGTATGGCTGACTTGATCTGAGATGCCACTGCCAAGGTTGTTGCCATGTTAACGGGATGATGTTCATTAGCTGTGGCAGGTGGCGTTGAAACTGACAAATATGTTCAAGCCAGTCTGTCAGACTTAGGTTCCTTTTCCCCAAAGGTGTGCCATTTGCATTTTTATCTTGGTTGATGGTCCCTCCCTAGACTGCCTTTGTCCATTACCCTCATGGCCAAGGACAAGGCCTCACTTAAAACCAATTAAGGAACTCCATAGCCTTTCCTCTCATTTTTAGTAAACTGTTAAAAATACCTCCACTCTGCTGCTTTGTGTGTGTGTGTGTGCTGTTTTCTTAAATTGTTTGTTTTTATGGAAAATGTTACACTTCTTAAATATAAGTTTAAAATAATTGAGAAAATTTGTTCTTAGGAAATTAGTGTGTCTGAGATTTAAAATCTTGGTGCCTAGGAATAAGTCATATGGGAGTAAACAAAAAGGAAGGACTTAAATATCTTGTGTAAAATGTTTAAAGATGTAAATGGTACATTCTCAATCATGTAATATCTGAATTTTGCTACATTTCTGGAAGATGCTGCATTTTTATGTGAATTTCCTATCAAAGCCATTGAGAACATTGTGAATATCCAGGTTTTTGGTTAGCAGGTACCTCTAAAATCAGGTTTCCCCAATTTAGAAGTCTAAATTTTGAAGTTTTGCCTCTTTGTTACCATAGGGCACTTTCTCATGTATCTCTTCAGAGATCATTCAAATATATAGAGTTCCAAATAATTTCAGAGCTCAGATTAAATCTGCAGATATGCAGAGAAAAATGAATGATAAGACCAAGACACCAATCAGGTAGTTCCAAATTAATCTTTCTTATTGAACCAAACATAAGTTATACAAAAAAAAAAAAAATTATACATATCTAACAGCTAGAGTGAATTATCCAAGCCATATTTTGTGTCTAAATAAAATAGTGTAATGAAATTAGCAGTGTGGTATTTTTTTATAATGACATTTTAAATAAATAGTTTTCATATAAATCTTTTTGCATGGGCCAAAATTAGCAGTCTAAAAATGTCCTTCTTACCTCCACAATAGGACTATCTGATCCTTTTCTTACAAAAATGACTCTAAGACCCTCCACTTCATTTCTTTCTTCCTCCTTTTCCTCCACTCCACTTGAGCTAGAAACATGCTGTCCCTTCCAACTATTGGAACAATATTCCTGCTATCTCTGTCAAGGCAGATGAGAGGATTCCCCAGACAGATTCCTGGATCACATTCTAGCTTCTAGGTCAACTGCCCTCTCATTCCTTTTTTACCAAACTTATTCTCACTTAATCAGAGGAATATCCCTTCTGTTCCTGACAAACTAATCTTCTTTCAACAACCTTACTTCTTTTTTTTTATTTTATTTTTTATTTTTTGTCTTTATTTCTTTTCTTAATATTACATCCAAAAAATATGAGGTCCCCATATACCTCCCGCCCCCCTCCTCCCCCCATAACAACAATCTCCTCCATCATCATGAGACATTCATTGCATTTGGTGAATACATCTCTGAGCACCGCTGCACCTCATGGTCAATGGTCCACATCATAGCCCTCATTCTCCCTTTTGAATAAACTGATGCTCCATTTTTTTTTATGTATTTACTTTTTTTTGTCTATATTTTTTTAATATTACATTCAAAAAATATGAGGCCCCCATATACCCCCCACCCCCCTCACTCCACTCCTCCCCTCATAACAACAATCTCCTCCATCATCATGAGACATTCATTGCACTTGGTGAATACATCTCTGAGCACTGCTGCACCTCATGGTCAATGGTCCACATCATAGCCCACACTCTCCCACATTCCACCCAGTGGGCCACGGGAGGACACACAATGTCCGGTAACTGTCCCTGCAGCACAACCCAGGACAATTCCAAGTCCCGAAAATGCATCTCATCTCATCCCCTCCTCCCACTCCCTACCCCCAACAGCCACCATGGCTACTTTCTCCACACCAATGCCACATTTGATGCTCCATTTTAAACATCTGTTCCCCTCATCTTTGGCAAGTGATACCTCACTTCTTCTCAAGTCAAGTGCCAATTTACCTTTTCTTATCATTTTTCCATTCTTTACACTTTTCTAATTCACTTTCTTGCTCTAGCCAATAATACACTTGATTCAATTAGAAACATTTCCACTTACATTTATTAATATTTAGACCTGGAATACCAGTCTTCATTTATTTCAACTTTCTATATTTCTTCTCTAATAATACAGTGACTTATCTGAGGAAAGAAATCAGGTTTTCTATTATTTTGTTTTCCTCATAGTATATATTACAAAGTAGTGCACATACAATACCCTCAATGAAAGTCAAATGAATAAATGATAAACTAAAACATTAACTGATATATTCATAAACTCAAAATGGTATGTGAGACAGCACTTGTAAAATGCATCCCAGAAAGGCATTTGAGTATGTATGTCTTTTTAAGAAGATATGTATGTAATCATACTTATTTTAGTAATACATTATAATTAAGTTTAGCAATAGTCCATTCACTATTGCACCTGAAATACCTAAGTCAATAAGGATAAAAAACACTTACCAATGTTTTCAGTAAAAGAGTAAGGTTAAAGGCAATTGAACTATAGCTTAAGTGACTATTTTAAAAGTTCCTTTTCTTTCTTCTATTCAGTCTTTAATTTATTCAATAACAAATCCATTCATTCAGTAAACATTAATTAAGAAATCACTTACCCTCACTGCTTCCCAGTTTCCTAATCCATAAAATGTGTTAGGCAAGAAGGATTATAGATGAATAGGAGAGAGCCTTGCCACTAAAACGTTCATCACTAGTGAGGAAATGGTGGGTAGAGTGGAAACATGTATACTTTTTGATTCATAAATCCCATTTCTCATAATTCATCTTGAGGAGATAATTCTAGATTCATACAAGTATTTTCATTTGTTAGTTATAAATACATTCATTCAAATTTCATTTGAATGTAAATCAGAAGAGCAAAATCAAAATATAATCTTAAAATTATATTCAAAGTAATAACTGTTAATTGACCTGAAAATTGAAGAATAAATAAGTTTCTTAAATGTAATGTGCTTTCCTGCATTCATTCTAAAATTATTAATCTTCTGATCAATCCTAGTGACCTCAATGTTTGGACTCAGACCCAATTTATGAAATCTGCTCCAAAACGCACAAAAGCCTATTATCATACACATCAAAGCTGCTAACCTACTCCTAGGTTTGGAAATGCATCCTCAGAATGTTTCTTTCTCTCATTCACTTCCTCATCTGATCAGCAAAATTTTATATCCAGAATAACAGGCCTGAAAAAAAAAAGGAAAAAAAATTCCCTCTTTATCAGTCATTACCACACATGATAAAAAATACAATCTCCTTCCCTATGCTTAGCTAGCAAAATACATTATTGCAACGGACTCATATTTAAGCCATCTGAAGAATTAAAATTTCATTTCAAATTGTCTTTTCACAAAATAGCAGAAGCATAACACATGTGTTTAATCTCCGCCACCAAATCAATTTGCTTGCCACCACATTTCACCTTATCTTCTTGGAGTTTGATTTAGTATTATTACTGCATTAGTGCAAGGCCTTATGCTTTCAGTGACTCAACACAATGAATGCTGCAGATATTTACTAGATAGCTTATCTGTTCAAAATTGAAAAATAGAGGCCCTGTGATAAAAGGTGTGTTATCTACTGCACAAAAACAACAATGTTTTATGCATTCTTTAGACATAATGATAAGACACAAGGATAATTTCATACTTGGGGTAGAAAGAGCTATTCTTAGCCAATTCTTAATTGAGACTACATTATAATCTTTGCTAGCATAAGACAAACACTCTTCATATAACACAACAAATTTTCTGATATTCTATTCACTGTGAGTTAAATGTTTAATTCAAAGAATATGTCCAGATATTAAAGACAAAAATTTTAAAAAAAAGAAAGAAAAGAATTGGTCATATTTAATAGTTTGAAAAAATTTCAATTTTGAATACCAAAAAATTTGAGCACGTTTATATATATGGGTAATTAACATCAACAGTTAATTTCAAATAAGAAAATAATAGAAACATATTAAATATATTTAAAATACCCAACTTCATTAGAAATCAGAGAAGTATAAATTGGAACAAGAATATGAAACATTAAAAAGGAAATGTGAAAAACACTTTACCCAGTGCTGGAGAGGGTACAGGAAAGTCAGTATTTCTTAATGATTAGAGAGAACGTTAACTGGTTCAAACTTCCTAGAGGGCAATTTGGCAAAATTAACAGACTTTAAAATAGGTATCTATTCTGCCCTGTATGTATTATTTCTAAGAATTTATCTGAGGATATAATCATAGATGTGTGGACATATTTAGTTAGCTTCAAAGATATTCATCATGGTATTGTTTAAAATATTGAAAAATGTCCCAAAATTGGTACAATGCAATACCACAGCATAATCATTATAATTGTTATTGTAGGATATTATGTAGTGAACATGAAAATCTTCAGGACATATTGTTAAATAAAACATACATATTAGAGAACTCAGACATGTAAAGAACTTGGAAATTGTCACCCACCATCATTACAAGAAAAGCCTGGACAAACTCAAAGCCAAAGACTTTTCTTGGACCCCACAAACAACTATGGTCACAGGGCAAAATGATAACCTAAAATTGGGAGATGTGGGTACATTTAGAGAGTTACAGGAACCGAGTTAAGGAACAGAAGCTACTGGAGAGAGATACTGGTAGGAATGCTTAAATGATTCTTTAACAAATTTCTGGCAGCTGAGAATGGACTAATTTGCAAATGAGAAACTCCTGGGGCCAGAGTCTTAACCCCTAAGATGTTTGTGGGACTTCTCATTTGGAACTCAACCAAGTTCTTAAAAGTGATGATCTGAGAAAGATCTCTTGAACGTGGCATGGGAAGGTACAAGTAACCACTGTGACATAGTCCTAGAGACCTCTCCAATGGGAAAAGTAGATAATACAAAAGAATAGATGTTTGATAATATAAGCAGAGAGATGAAAACTCTAAGAAAGAGTGGAATGGAAATGTTGGAAATCAAAAACACAATAACAGGAATGAAGAAAGCTCTCAATAGACATGACAAGGTCGAAGAAAGAATCACTGAGCTTAGAAAAATATCAATAGAAACTTCCCAAACTGAAATGCAAAGAGAAAAACACATTGAAAAATACATATAATACATCACTATGTACTGTATAATTCTGGATTTGTAAATGTTAATGAATTAATGATAGTCATTTCCAAATTGGTGATTGGATTATTGGTGATTTTTACTATGTTTTTCAGGCTTACCTCCAGCTTCTCCAAGGAACATATATCCCTTTGGCAATGGCAAGAACAGGAAATTGTTATAGGTGGAATTAGGTGTTATTACTTTTAATATTACTTTTGTAACAGGTAGTAATTCTGCCACAGAAGCTGAATGAATGAACACACATACAGATACACATTAATATGTACAAAAATTTTTGTTTAGGAAAGTGGAGGGAGAAAGGTTTTGTGAAGGAGGGGCTACAAGGAGAGAGAAGAAAGAGGAAGGTAATAGAACATTTGATCCTCTTCTGGCCTCTTGAACTGATTTAAACTCCTGTGAGTAAGGAATAAGGGGTAAGAAGATATTGAAACTGTCTACTTTTTTAAACTATAGGTATGTGCACGGCTCTTTTCAGGACTCATGTCACCAAATGCAGCATAAAGCTTGAAATGAGATCCCTCAGTCAGGGAACATAGCCCAGCTTTGCTGAGAATTGGAAACTTGGCAGGCACTTGGAGACATTTCCTAATAGGGAGTGTCAAGGTCATTTTGAGTGACTCTACGTGTTACAAATGGGAATATGTGGCACATGAAACAGTAGAAGAAGAGCAGGTTTGCAGTGGAGATTCAGAAGTAAGAGCATTAGCTCTAGAGTCAGGCTGCCTGTGTTCAAAATTTGACTTTCCCATTTAATGGCTATAAGAACTTAGGCCACACTACTTCAGATTCCTTTTCTGCCAAAGTAGGGAACTAATATCACTCACAGTAATTGCAAGTTTTCCATAAAATAACCCATAGCAAGTATATAGCAAAATGCCTCATACATAGCAAGTGTTCAATAAATGATTATCTACAGTGAGTCTAGCTGACAAGACGATCTTGCATATAGAGCACTACCCCTCTAAGATATGTCATTTAAAGAGCATCATAAAATAGATGAAGGATGTTTTTAAATGAGACCAACGACCCCCCTTCTTACAACCAGGGACTATCAATCTAGCAGACATCTGGGAAACCTTTTAAACAGGAAAAAAATCATGAAACAAAATGATGTCAAGGTTCAAAAATGAGTTCCCAATTTTTAGTACAAAAAAATTATTAAATTCCACTGCTTTGTATTATACTTCCCCATAACTTTTATCCTTCAAAGTGGAATGTATAGAATTAAGAATGACAATTAGCTCTGGATGTGCATGATTAAGCAGAAAGAATACCAGCTTGGAAGCCAAGAAATACAGATTCTAGTCTCCATTCTGTAGTTATCTGTGGGGCAAATCATTTTATATCTGAGCCTCAGTTACTTTATGAGAAATATAGGGATAATGAAAGCTATCTGCTTGGATAATGGAGAGTTTTATACTGTGAAAACTTCTGGCTTCACTGTCAGAAGGAGCAGATCTGAATTCTGGCTTTATACTTTCTAGTTGCGTGTTCCTGAGGGTCACTTCATCTCTCTAGTTATTTCACTCCATAGGCCCATGCATGCTGTCAGAATACTGGGTAATGCATGGAAGATAACGCCCTTAGATTATTGGTGTAGGGCCTCAAGAAAAATTAAAAAGTGGTACAAATGGGGGTAATCAAACAGTCATTTAAAAGATTTTTATCTTTGATTTGACTGAATTTACCATATTGGATAAAACTAGTTTAACTCATTTTGCATCAGTTCCTATATTAAAAATGAGAATGCTTTTGAGTTGAACGTGACCTCAGAAATTATGTAGGTCAATTCTGCTTTTGTACATATGAGAAAACTAATCTCAGAATACAGTCAAGAAATTAAGAAACTGGTATCCTTTCTCATCTCAGTGCTCACTAATGTGGTTAAATTCATCTCTTCAAGACTCAGATGCTAAGTAAGCTAAATTATTTCTTCCACTTGGGCTTCTAATTTTCAAAAGGTACTCAGGATTTTGATTGGTAGCTTAGAAAAATTTACATGATTCACATAAAGACATTCTTTATTCCTACAGCTCAGAAGTCTTACCCATTTTCAATCATGTCAATAATCCAGGATGAAAGGATACATTGCCCCTTTCCTAGAGTTAAAAATATAGAAATAAAGACAATATTGGTACCTATATTACAGAGTCAAAAAGAGAAGTATTCTCACAGAATCTAGCAATGATGTGAAAAAAAAATAAAGTTGCTCTTAAGTATTACATATCATCTTCATCTCAAGAGTTGGAGGTTTCTTGAACTAGTAAGCCTTCTATCAAACACCTCTAAATTAGCAGAGAACCTCACCAGTCTTTCCTAACTTCACTAAAGTATCTGATGCTCCAAATAATTAGGAGCACCCTTTGATAAATAGAAAATGCAATAGATGCTTTTGCAAACATGTGTTATATCTGAAAAGTGTTGCTAAGATAGCAAAGTTAGTATAAGAACCCCAGGACGCTGGTGAGTTTCTGCTGAATGCTACCTGTCAGAATACTGGGTAATGTATGAAAAGTTATAAACTACTGAGCTCATGATGATTTATCTCTCATTTCAAGTGTGCATCCCGTGAATTCCGAGGTTTATGTAGCCTTACTTGCTCAATCTTTAATCATCTCTCTGCCCTGCCATTCTCTTACTTATTTCTTCCTACTGCAGGAATAGCAGGCCTATATTTCTGACTTTGTAGGAAGTTGGAGGCCCACACCAAGCTGTGTGACATGCTTGAATGACAAAATAATGGAATGATCCCAGGGACTCGGGAGTCACGGCCAAAGTATTTATTGCTTAGCAACTCAGACTGATGTCAAGAGTTTTGCCAAATGCAGATGGTGAGTAGGACTGTTGAAAATCAAAATTGCTTTGCTATAATTCTTTTAAATTGGTTTCAACAAAAACAAATATTAATTAATTTACCCATTTATTTGTTTGATTGATATAACAGCTTTCTGGCCAAGAACTAAAGTGGCAATAACAGTTAGCTGGCCACACTAAAGAGCCACAGAAGCAAAAAATTTAGTTGAAAAGAAATACCAAGATTTCTCCTGGAGGATAATCATCTGCCTTCCTAAATTAACATTCAAGTGCATTCCCGTGATTCAGAGTCTAAGAAAGTGCTAAATGACAGCATAGCCTTTGAAAACATGCTTCAAAGAATGGTAGATAACCCTAAAAACTACCATTAATCAGCATATATCCAGATACCATATCTAATATTCTGTGTTTGGGACATTTGTTCTCAGGAAAAGTGAGTAACATATTGTATTCTCATTACAGCTAAGTAAAGTTTCACAGGTTCTTGAATTAATTTCAGATATGACCTGGTGAGTCAAATGTAAAATGCAAAGCATTTCTTAAATCAGAAATATGTAGCCAGCTTATTCACAATATAAATCACATCTGCTGTTCTAGGGAGTTACTTCTTTGATGATATACTTTATCAGTTTCCATAAAGCTGTAACCAACCATGAAAGCTAAGAAGCACTTATTATTGATTTGGATATAGCACCTAAAAAATGAAAGAACCCAGTATAGGGGTCATATTCCTTTCTTAATAATAAATATGGACATGTTTTTCTAGCCAGCAGGATGCTAATATTAGGAAAACAACAG
This sequence comes from Dasypus novemcinctus, assembly GCF_030445035.2. Lineage (NCBI taxonomy): Eukaryota > Metazoa > Chordata > Mammalia > Cingulata > Dasypodidae > Dasypus > Dasypus novemcinctus. Next base: position 49,625,511 of record NC_080683.1, read on the forward strand.
ACAACTCTTTGAGTAGTCGTCCACAGGGCTCAGGCCAGCAGATGGAGATATTTTATGCCACAGATCACCTTGATCCCAAACAACCAGAATGTTCAATTAACCAAGGGATTACAACAAACATCTTATAAAAATATAGTTCTGGATAATGTCAACCTGATTAAAATAGTATAAAAACCTTTGCTCCCATGCAGCTCCATTCCCTCCCCACTTCTTTGTGCTGTTATTGTCATACAAATTACATCTATCTGTATTGTATATTGCTACAAATTTAGTTTTGTTTATCTGGAAATGTCACTTTCCCCTCCCTAGTTTGAAGGTCAGTTTTTGCTGGATATAGAGTTCTTGGTTGATGGTCTTTTACATTCATCACTTTGAATATGTCAGAATTTCTGTTTCTTTTAAAATAATTTCTATCTCTTTATTCATATTGATATCCTCTATTTTTGCAAAACATCATTCTCAAATTTTCCTTTAGCCCATTAGATATGATTTCCTTTGGTTCTTTGAACATATTTAATATAGCTACTTTAAAATCTTTGTCTAATAAGTCCACTGTCTAGGCCTCCTCGGGGACAGTTTCTATTGACTCTTCTTCATCCCGCCTCCCTGTATGGCTATGCCTTCAGGCTTCTTTGCCTGTCTCATAACTGTTCATTGAAACCTGGACATTTAAAATAATACAATTTGGTAACTCATGAAATCAGATTCTCTTCCCTTCCCTGGGTTTGGGTTTATTATTGTTGCTGTTTGTTGTTGCTACTGTTTGTAGTTATTGTTATTGTTTTTTGTTTGTTTGCTTGTTTAGTGACTTCTGTGTTTCTATTCATTTCATGGGTGCCGTGTGCCCCTGCTGAGTTATCTCAGTAGGTCAGCTAATGATTAGACAGAGATTTTCTTTGATACATAGAGCCAATAATTCTCTCAGTATTTGCAAAGGGCTCTGTATAAATTAGGCAGCATGCCTTCAACATTCAGCCAAGCAGATGTAGTTTACAATTCCACCTTAGCCTTCACTTCTGGCTTGCACAGAACTTTATTGGTAGCCAGAAATGAGGGTTTGGGGCCTTCTCAAGATTTTCCTGAGCACGTATCCAGTCTGGGGCATGTACACAGCCATATACATGAACATGACTTCTAGATCCACACAGGAATATGCTGGAGCCTTTCAAAGTCCCCTATGAACTTCTCATTACCCAGCTTTTTCTCTGATGTTTTTTGATTAAACTATTGTTAGCTACAACTGCAAACTATCCCCTCAGGTAGCTAAGATGTTCAACGATTGTCTCTATTTTAAAAGATGTCCCTAGAGAAAAGGATGTTCTCACCATGTGAGCTCCTAGTCAGGTCAAATAAAGACAAGTTGATCCTGAGAACCATCAGACAGGTCAAATAATGACAGTTTCCTGGGAATGGGTCTTCTAAGGAGCATCAACCCAATTCCGCCCTTCAATGGCTGCCAGGTTTCTGGTTTTCACGATAACTGTAGGCAGTGGTATTTAAGGTGGAGCTTGGGGGGAGGCAATGGGATTAGGGAAATTAACATGCCACAAAGCATGTCTTTATTAGTGATATTTAGTCATTTTCACAGATCCTGTAGGCCTTTAGTTAATTTCCAGAGTGCTAAAGAAGATGATTCCAAACCATTTTTTGCCATTGTTTTTATGGAAAGGACAATTTTTCGAGTTCCTTATTCCACTATTTTCTCTAACATCCTCTTTTACTACAGTTTAGCTTAGATTTGTTTTGTACTGTTTTAAAGTACCTATCAAAAATCACAAACTTTACTCCACTGTATTGTTGAAATCTACTCTTCTCCACAAATGAACACATTGTAATTGTCCCTACAGCAGCTAAATTTTTTGAAGTTTTAGTATGTATCATGCATAGTTGTAAATCTTTTATATATGATAGGTATTGAATACCTTAACTCAACAGGTTAAGGTACTCTCAGTATCCCTTTTTATAAATGTAGAAACCAAAATGTAGGTTACTTATTTTGTCAGTCTGAGATTATTTTATGAATCCCAAAAAGAGAAAGATTATGTGTGTAAACTAATCTGTTCCTCTGGCTGTGATACTCTTTGATTGCATTAAATTTGGCTGAAGGTCTTTGATTAGATTTCCTGATAGAATCAATTTAGGACTTTTGATTGGGCTGTATAAGTGAAGCATGATGCAAGTTGAGTCTACACCCATTTTCTGGTTCTGATATAAACAGAAACAGAGAGAAAGACAGACTCAGACAGACCCAGGAAGAGAAAGCTCTGCCATTTTTTATCTTGCCATGTGGAAGAAAGGAGAGGCTAAAACATCTGAGGCCTCAGGAAGACATGAGACTTTTTCCTGAACCTAGGAAGAGAGTGGAGTAGCTGAGAATGATATAGGAGAACCAAAAAAGAATCAAGCCCTATGCCAGGAGAGAGGAGACTACATGAAAGCCCAGAGGCTGGGCCTATGGTGCAGCTGGACCTGAGAGAGGAAGCTGAGGCAAAGATCACTCACCATCTTGCTTCAACACATGGCAGCTGACTTTGGTGAGAAAGCTGCTTTTATGGAGTCTTGGATTTTTCATGGCCTTGGAACTGTAAGCTCATACCTCAGATAAATTGCCATCATACAAGTCAACAAATATCTGGTACTTTTAGTTGGACAAACTAAAACACTTGTCTATCATCACACAGTAAATGTTAGAGTCAGGAATTGAACCCAGGAGTTGCCTTGACTTTCAAGCACTCGTCTTATGTATGCCATTGTACAAACCAAAAAGTGAAACTGGGTAAAATGTCAATAAAATTATTTGATTTACTATAGAGAATGATTTCCTAGAAGAGTAATATAAAGGGAAAGGAAACTTATTTCCTATTTTGAGGTTGGGTTAGACAGCTTCTCTCAAATATATCTATAAAAGGATATTCCAAGGACCATCTTTAAGAACACAATTCATCAGTAGGATGGAAAGAGCAATGAATGAGTAGGGGTGTCCCTGGTTACTGGAACAGTGTGTTGTTCCAATTTGTTTACTAATTAATCAGTATTTGGAAATGGATACAGAAGAAGGAAAACATGTCTTCTTATTTGTATGTTGCTAATTATTTGCTATCAGATTTTTAATTTGATTCTTTTAACAGACCTGTGAGATATGATCTATTCTTTCAGATGATCAAATAGAAAATCTAATAAGCTGATAAAGCCTTGAAAATAAACCATTATAGTGTGCTTATTACAAGCCAGACAGTTTTCTGTGCACCTTACATTTATTAACTCTTTTAATCCTCACAATAATCATGTGAGATAGATATTATCTCCATTTTACAGATGAGAAAACTAAGTCACAGAGAGGTGAAGTATCTTTCCCAAGGTCATGTGACAGAGCACAGATTTGAGCCCTAGGGAGTCTTGCTTCAAAGAATTAACTTTTTCCCCTACAGTAAATTATGTAAGATTGCAACAACACTTCTTTGGGAACACAAAATGTGCATGTGAAATGGCAGAATATGAAACTGTAAAATGAAAGTCACAACCCAATATAATTCATTTTATGTCTGTATACCTTTTAATCCTTTCTTGATATAGTGATGTGTTTCACAGTAAAATTAAGAAATCACTATATAAAGATTCCAAAGCCCTATAAAATGTCCCATTATTCTGAGATTATTTTTACAGAAGGCACGAGTTTTGGTCATTCTCTGTATTTTAGGAATGACATTTTCCATGGCTAAGAGAGTAACTGAGGCATAAAGTGGGTAGAGGACTTCTAAGGTCATGTGGAAATTCAGCTTTTGGAGAAAAGTTAATAATATGAGCCACAGAGAAACTTCTCCTCCCAGTTCTTCTCATATTTCTGTCATTGCCAACTCATTTCACAGGCATGGTACTGATGCCCAGTAGGGTACTACCACCACTGAACTGACTTATGCCAAATGCCGGAGCTTTCTCACAGCACATAAAAGTGCAAACTGAATGCATGACCCTGATGAGATCATCAAAATTAAGCACAGTGTCCCCACAACAACAACAGTAAAAAAAGTATGATTCCTTTTGGGTCAACCAGAATGAAAAAAGACTGCTAAAATCTTCCTGGTATCCCCATTCCATATAAATTTCCCTTCACTTCTGTTAACTGTTTTGGCTTTTAAATTAGGGTGGTCAGTATTTCCCATTTCTCTAATGCATACTTTATTTACCTGAAACATTCTATCTCCCTTCTCTGGTTATTCAGACCTTTCATTTAAATTATGAAATATTCATTTTACTTGGATTCTTTTTAAACCAAGGAAAATCTGAAAAGTTGGTGAGGAAAAAATTAATTTTTTCAAGAGATGTTACTGATTTTTGCAAAAAAGGATCATATTCCAGTGAAAGGTTCCTTATAAAATGAATTTTCTTACAATTATTATTTTCCCATATGGTTTAATGCAGTGATCTGTATAATGAGAGCATTTATAAAATAAGGGAAAAGCAGGAGGTTAGATGTAAGCAATCAGACCCCATAAAGGATTATTAGAATTTATCATGACAGCTACAAATCTGTTTGAAGTGTCCAGCTATTTAGAGAACCAACTCCAGTAAAGGATTTAAAAAATGAAAGAAAGAATATAAACAAAGGTAAAATGTGAAATAACCTATTACGTCATTAATTTTAGGTTCACCAAATCACTAACAAAGTTGCCCAAATATGAGAAGAATTTTACCCTAATAAGTAAAATCATGTTATTCTGAAATAAAGTGGCATCCTATATGAAGTTAATTTGCTCTTTTGGGGTGTCTGGATATTGCTATTATGAGAACTGACAGCAAAGCTGCATAAAAGAGATAATTCACTTCATCCAGGTGAATAGTTTATTTCACAGAACAGATATTTCATATTTTCACTACATAAACAATTCCATTGATCTATCTTCTGCTTAACATTTTCCTTTCAGTTGTGTGGTTATCAGCACTATAAAAATAAATGGTATTATCACATTCTACTTATAAGGTATGTTCTAAATAACCCATCAACATACCTCTGGGCATATGTGGGGTGGTTTAGAACTGTATCTCAGAAAATCATGTTCTTAAAGCTAATCCTTTCTGGTGGGTGTGAACCTATCATAAGTAGGGCTTTTGATTAGGTTACATTGGTTAAGGCGTAGCCCAGGGTGGGTCTTAATCTTCTTATGGGAATCCTTTTATAAACAGGATGAATACAGAGAGAGGAGAGAAAGCCAAGGAAGCAAGAAGCTGAAAGCAGTGAAACACAGAAGAGAAGGAAGAGACAAGCAGATGCCACCATGTGCCTGGCCATGTGGCAGCAAAATCCAGGATTGACAGCAACTGGTCTTCAGGGAGAAAGTATCACCTAATGATGCCTTGATTAAGACATTTTTCTCAGCCACAAAATTGTAAGCTTGTAACCTAGTAAACTCCTACCATTAAAAGCCAGCACATTTTATGATATCTGCTTTCAGCAGCCTAGGAAATGCTAATAATACGTAAAAAAGAAAAAACAAAGTCACCTATAAACAAGGAGAAAGAGCATAGATTTTCTTTCTTCAGAGGTATGGAACTGTTCAGTAATATGATCATTCAATAAGACTTTCTTAGTATCTAGTCTGTTGAGGACATTTCATATTAAAAGCATATTTTTGTATTATTTATATTATTTACCTTACCCATGTTTATTGTATCCTTATTGCATTTATATTTTAACCTATAACTCAGAGTTTTAATTTTTATATTACATATGTGCCAATAAGCTATTGCATAGACATATTCTAATAAACTCAAAGAATAAATAAAATGCAATTCTTATATCTGCTGCCTCTACTGATCTTCTTTCCTGAATCACAACCATTATTACTAATATTACTAATAATTACTTTCTCTCTCAGTCCAAAAAAGCAATAATATTATGAAGGCTGTATCATATAAAAAATTCAAAAACATAGTTGAAATAAGCCAATAGTTCAAATATAATTTTAATGCATAAGTCCTCAAACTCTAAAGTTCTTTGGATATAGAAATGAGTTATGTGTCAATTTGGAAATAATCATGTCATTTTTTCTTTATTCCCTACTATATATCTTTAAATATAAACCCAAATTGTTCCTTACATTCTCTTTTATGATAGCATAAATCTTATCTTCACACACAAGGAAGACAACAATGTTATAGTAGTTTGTACCTCAACACACATTATTAAACTCTGGTTAAAACCCACCCTTTTCCATGGAATACATCCCCTTTAAAATTTCATTATTTATTCATAAAATCATAGTAATTGATTTATATAACTCTAGTAAGAGTTTGTCCTACATAAACTTATACACATAGGTTTATAATTATGTAGATTTCATTAGAATATGAGGTTAGGGGATTAAGGAGTGTTCCACACCTCTGCTATTTATGTCTTTCTGAACATAGCTTGGATGAATTGATACTTATTTATGTATTTATGATTTCTTAATGTAGAACAATAGTTTCTTTCCAAATTACCAGAACACTTTTAAGAATTTTTTCTTTCTTTGTCTTGCCTAAAAAGCAGAGACAATACCTAACATTTCCTTAATAGTGAAGCAACTCCCTACCCTAATCTAGAAGCTCATTAACCTGAGCTACCTGAATAGAAAATATTTACCTGGCTCAGTGGGAGAGTTTCCACAAGAAGACCAGCTTCATTGCTGTGGGATCAGGAATCCTGCCACTGGGGATATGGGAGTGGGGAGCCGGAAAATAAATAAAATGGCTGGCAACAGACATTGGCTGCCACTGGCGAAGAGGCTCTAAGAGAGGTGCTCGGGTGCCTTCAGTCAGATAACAACCTCGGACAGGGAGAGGAGTTTGACAACTCATTCACTTGTTTTGGCCAATATTTTTTAGCTACCCTCAAAACCATGAATGTATGAAATAATCCATACTTCATACAAAAATCCATTCCATCTCTCCTTCCTTACAGTTCAGATGCTTCTGCAATTGAAACACTTTATATATCCATATGCATAAAAACAACCTTAGTAAAGTTCCACAGCACACTGAACTGCATTCAATGGTATGTTCTCCTTTTTACTTCATTTTAAAAAATGCTATTGTTCATCAAGTTTTGTGAATCCCATAATACAGAATTGGAGAGAGCTGATTCACTGCTTAGACCTGAGGAGGCCTCTCAGATGGCAGCTTGGAGGTTTCACACTGGAGACAGTCATAGTAGAAATGTGTCCCACAGCTGAAAACAGGAATTAATGGTTTGTCAGCCTATACGTTTGTCAAACATTTCTCTCTTAAGAAATTCAATAAAAGCAGAGAAAAAAATCTCTACATATCTGGTCCTAGTCATCCAAACAGAAGGCCTCACTCAGGTACCTAATCCTCTTCCTATCTTCTTAGTATCTCACACTTAAACATGAAAGGAAGTTTGAGAATAACCACTATTTGAAAACTTGAACTTCAAGAAAAAGCCAAAAACAACAGAACAAATAGTACTGGATGGAAAAAAGAAAACTTATTAGTATCCTCAGAGAGCAATGACAAAGATACTCATTCACAAAATAAGAAAATGTTCCTATGTGTATTAATTTTCTATTGCCATATGCCACAAACTTAAATCAACACAAATTTATTATCTCACAGTATTTCTAGATCAGATGTCCAGAGTAGCTGGGTTCTTTGCTCAAGATAACACAAGACTGCAGTTGAGGTGTTGGCCAGGCATGAGGCTTAGGTTCCTCTTCCAAGCTCACCAGTTGGTGGCAAAGTACATTTCTTTGTGGTTGTAGGACTAAGAGCCCCAGTTTTTGCTAGCTGTCAGCCAGGAACTGCTTTCTGCTCCTCAAGACCTCAAACAGTTCCTTGCCAGGTGGCTGCCTTAAGTAGTTCACACAGTATGTTGCTCTGTTCCCAGGACAGCAGAAGCACCATTCTCTGATTTCTTTTATGAGGTCCCCTGATTAGGTCAGGCTTACCAACTAAACCTTCCTTTAATTATCTCAAAATTAACTGATTAGCAACCTGAATTACATGTGTAAAAATTCCTTTTTCACCTAGCATAATAGAATCAAAGGAATAGCTATCATATTCGCAAGTTCTGCCAACACTAAAATGGGGTACTTATGCAAGGTGCATATATGAGAGGGCGGCATTCTTGGAGCCTGCCTTAGAGTTCTGGCCACCATATTCTGCAAAAGAAAAAAAACATCAGAAAACAAACAAAAAAATCCTTTACAAAATAAAATACACTTGTTAAAATATTTTCAATAGAAGACTTAAAAGAGAATGACAAGGAAATAGAATATTGAGAGAGAGTAGAAGAACAAAACTATGAGCAAAACTTAAAAGACTTAGATAAATTACCTAGAAAATCCAACATTTAGCTACAGGAATTTGTTTCTGTTTGCTAGGCTGTCAGAATGCAATATACCAGAAATGGGTTGGCTTATACAATGTGGATTTGATAGGTTGCAAGATTACAGTTGCAAGGCTGAAAAAAATGTTTAAATCAAGGTCTCATCAGGCTATGCTTTTTCCCCAAAAACCAGCTGCTGGCTATCCTAGACCCCTTTCTCACATAGCAAGGTACTAGCATCTGGTCTCTCCTTTCTCTTCTGGGTTTCTTTGCTTTCTGTTTTTGGCTTCCTCTGGCTTTCTCTCTGCTCTTGAGGCTTTCTCTCTGTGTTTCTATGGGTTTCTCTCTGTTTTTCTGTATTCATCCCACTAAGAAGATTAAGACACACCCTGGATCCCATCACCATAGGTTCATACCCAGAGGAATGGATTAGCTCTAAGGACATAATTTTTCTGGGTCCATAAAAGCCTCAAATTACGACAGAGTTCTATAGATAACAGAGAAAATTTTATATTTCTAGTAGAAAAGACCTACTTGTACCCAGCACATAGAATAAAAACAGATCCACATCAAAGCATAACATTTTAGATTTTAGTAGTGAAAATATTATGAAAGTCCTAAAGTCTCAAGAGATTTAGAAGAAAAACACACAAATAAAAAGAAAAAAATAATATTGCTCAAGAGCAGCACTGAATGCTAAGTAATTCTGAAGCAAGTACTTTAAAATTCAGAGGCAGGATGATTTTCAAACTAAAACTCTACCCAACCAAACCATCATTACACAGAAGTAGACAATAGCATCATGGCATTTTTCACATATGCCAGGTTTCTGAACATTTACCTCCCATGCCCCCCATTTTAGATGCTCCTGAAGAATATTCTTCAACAAATTTGTGAGTAAGTCAACAAAGAGAGAAAGGATTCAGGAAATACGGGATCAAATAAGGAGAGCAATGACAAAACTCAAGGTGACAGCTTTGTAACTGCTAGACTGGGACCAGATTGTGGAAAGAGAACGAAGGGCAATAGAGGGAAAGATATAAATTAAAGATCTGCTGACAGCAAATTGGGCACGTGAAAATTAGGACAGTTATACAATACAAAAACCTTAAAAAGAATGCTTTGCTACTTGGTGTATTACTTTGGCTCTGCTGGAGCTGTATTTGCATAAGCATAATGATGTAAGTAACGATCACTGATTTAGCTCAAAAGGATAAAGTTGGGAGAATCGGGAAAGAAATGGGAGGTTTAAAAGAGCTAAGTCTTCATTTTTATTTTAGGAAGTCAATAGGTAGAATCTTAAAAAATCAGCAATCAAGAAATAGCCTTAGAAGTATATTATTAGAAAAATATCACAAGAAACAGCTGTGTCAAAACTTCCCATCTGAGAAACAGGACTAGGGATGGAACAGCTCTTGTTCTTTATCAGTCTTCTGTTAGTATTTGATTTATTTTAATAACGTACTTGCATTTTTTAATTTTAAGCTTTACAACTATGTAAAAGTATCTCCTGCAGCTGCTTGTTGAGTCACACTTGAATTTTGGATATTCTTTGACAAAGGAACACTGTTATAATAGTTTGGCTAAATAAGCACAGAAAACTGAGTTTTTAACATGTAGAACTTTAATCTCCTTCCACTAACAACCTAACAAATTGAAGTATCTTGATTGCTAATTTTTTCAAGTACTAATTACTGTCTGCAATTATTATTAAAAATCCATATATTTTCATTAACTATATCAAATAAAAATTGCATTTTTAGTATTTTGGAGGCATTAAAGCATCTAAAATTACATGATATTAGTTATCCTTCAAGTAATCCCATGATGAAGGTAGAGTAATTATTTTATTTTACAGATGAAGAAACAGAGGTCCATAGAATTCAGTACATATGCAGACTGATGTTTTTCTTATGACCTATATTCTGATATTAGTTTAACATCTTTCTCACTATATCTTGCTTTGTCTTATATATTAGGTTATAATATTTTGTTTTGTTTTATTTTGGAATTTCCAAATCCAGACTCATTTTGGTACTTATGGTATTCTGCTTATTTAACATTTTTGGGTTCAAAACAGTTCTCCATAAATTAATGGTCTTCTAAAAGGAAATTTCCTAGTTTCTATATAGTTGTAGGTAGGAAATACGTGACAATTGCTAAATTTTACCTGAGCTCTGTGATCCTGAAAGACAAAGTAGGTTAAGAAATATCCCAACCTTTGAGTTACTGACCAAGACTGCTTTATATTCTCCTTAACCAGATTAAATTTTAGATAAGCTTCTCCTTGGCTCTAGGCCTCTGACCTACCCCATTCTGATGATTACAACGTCCAGACAACATTTTCCATCTGATCATAACAGTAAACTCAGGACATAATTCAAAATAAATAACCAACCCATTGCTTGACCTCCCCATAACATCCTCCAATACTTTTCTACTCATTCATCCCTGTCCTCTGCTTCAGCAAGATTGAGTTCTGATTTGGTTCTGGTCTCTCTCCCCATTACAATAGCCTTCTGATTTCTTGCTCTTTCCTGTTACATATCACTGTGAACAAAGTCACCCTTGCCTTTTAACAATGTCCAGTGTAGTTATTTTGACATACTTAAAAAATATATATGTATCAATAATGTTTATAACTTTACCCCTACTTAGTCAAAAAGTACATGGATATTTATTTTCTCTAACAAGTTCTTCAGCATATTAGAATTTACTTCATGTATAATAAAGGAAATGCATATACTAAAAGAAAATCTGAAAATCAAGAAAATAGCAAGCAAATATTAACTGTCTCGATATAAAAGAAATAGAGGCATTCCCTCTATCCTTCCATGCTCCATTTCAGAAGACTTCCACACCTCACGCTTTATCCTCAGCATATTCTAGGAGACTGGTATTGCCTTTAGAGAGCTGCCTGTTTGGAAATTTCCAATGGGCTCATTTTGTTTTCTCAAATTCATCTAGTTAGGAGTTAAGAAAGGAGAGAGATGGAAAGCAGTCTCCAGTAGTAGAATGAAAATATGATGACTTCAGCCAAAAAGAAAAGTAGTTCACTCCTTCTCAGACAAAATCAGTAAGGGTTTGAGATGGTCATAAATGCATCCCAGTATCACAGAGGCAGCTAAACAGTAAGCACATAGTGATTCCAAGATGGATCCCAGAAGGACAATTCCATTTATCGCTTGAGAGCTTTAAGGAGGCAGAACATCTAGAAAGTCTGTACAAGAAGCTCCTCCAGACCTTCAGCCAATGTAAACTAGTTTTTAGATACAAAATACATATATATCCAAAATCTGGCTCTGTGGGAAAGTGGGCTTGCCAACTTTATAAGGAACAGCTGAATTAATGTTGGTTTATTGTAATTGAATGTATCTAGTGTAACTATAGCAATAATTCCTGTCCAGTGTCTAAGCTATTCTCAGGAGTTCTGAGAAAAGTGGAATATACGAACACAGCAATATTCAATGAAGATGATTACTTGGGAAATAGTTGCAAACAACAAAAACAACAAATTGCAATGACACCAATGCCATCTAGAAAACTTTATTCATCTACCTGTTTGACAATCATTTATTGAGCAGCTAATAACTTTTAGACATAGTACCTGATACCAGGCATAATACCTGCTTTCAAAAAGTTTTCTAGTGAAGATAGAATTATAAATTTAGATAACAGTGCAGCAGAATAAGGTTATGAAAGAGGCAGGCATTCTATGCTAGGGCAGCTAAACACAGCTTTGATTTGGGTGAGTAAATATGGAAGTCATCTCAGGGGAAATGGCTTTGAATTGAACTTTGAAGGTGAAATATAAGTTGGTTTTGTTCCAAATTGGGTGCAAGAGGTAGTGTGGAAGATTGTTAGGACTGTCTTTAGTGAAAGCAACAGAAAATTAACTAGCATAGCTTAAACAAATATGGTTGTTTATTATTAGTGGTAGTAAGTTTTTACAAATAATAACTACTCCTTAGGTAGGAAGCTAACAGCTAGAAACAGCTACTCAAGGTGTTGGTGAAAAATTCAGGCTCCTTTTAGCTTCCTGCTCCTTCAGTCTTAGTGGGTGCCTATGGTTCTTAAGCACAAGATGGCTATTCCACCTCTAGGCTTCATGTCTCCATTTTAGGCAGAATGAAGAATGGTGAAAGGAAAATGACAGATGCTCTGCCACCTGTCCATTATTATTAGAAAACTAATAGCTTTTCCATAAAAGGTTCTCAGAAGGTTTCTGCTGTTTTATTGTGGGCCCAGACTTGACTACCTGGCCACCTTCAAAGCAAGGGGGTAGGAGAGGTGAGTATTTTTAACTTTGCATACTGCCCCTCCAAACAAAAATGAGTCTGTCCCAGTAAAATGAGAAAAACAGTAACTGTATAGGAAAGTAGCACCAGGATTTTCACTTCTAAGAAGACAGAGTAGACATTTTTCCCTATTTCTCCCTCTAAGTACAACTAATAAACTCTGGACATTATATATAAAACAAACAGAATAAGACTCTCAAAGGTGAAGAAAAGAAAGCAGGTTGGCTACGGACTTCAAAACCTGCAGAACATTACAATGAGGAGTTCCCTGACTTTTCTTTTTACCTTACATATCACAAAATTGCAACTGAAGACATCTGCTACCTAGATATGACAACAAGCACAGTCAAAAAAAAAAAAATCCCCAAACAGAAACCTTCTCCCTAGCCAAAGACCAGGAAAGAGGCAGCCTTGCAAGACAGAAAACTTTTAGACAATAATGATTCTGCTTCAATCTGTGAAACTCCAGAGAAAAAACTGTGGCCTCACCCCACCATGCCAGCAAAGGCCAAGTGAGGAGCCTATATTTCTATCCTTAAAAAGCTTTAAAGATGCATCTCAACATGCCTACCAGCATGTTGTAGAGAAGGCCAAATAGGGTGCCAGGACCAGCCAGTAAGGAGGGCCACCTCAACTCCCCTGTCAATGGAAACCAAGAAGGATCCCACCCAGCAAAGGGCCACCACCTCTCCCCAATGGTACCTAGAAAAGAGTAAGGATTCTCTCCATCACCCAGCAGTAATGAGGCAATTCTTACCACAGTGTCAAAGGAGACCTTGTGGTGAACCAGAACTCCCACTCCCATCTAGTAGTAATGGGAGAGTAGTCCTTCCCACTGGATGTCAATGAAAGCCAACTAGGAAATCTGGACTTCTCCAGATTCACCTTGCAGTAACAAGGTGACACTCTCCTATGCCCCTGAAGGGGTAGTGTTAGAGAATGCCATCTATAATAGAAGGTTTAAATAAGATCCAGATAATCATAATAAAAATATATCCAGATTTCAATCAAATATCATTCATCATACCAAGAAACAGGAAGATCTCAAACTGAATGCAAAAAGACACAAGATGCCAACACCCCATTATATATTTTTTCATAGCTTATAAAATTATGCAGAACAGAGAGCAAACTATAATGTAAACTATAAACCACTCTTAGTGGCAATACTCCAATATGTGTTCATCAATTGTAACAAATGTACCACACTAATGAAGGATGTCGTTAATGCGGGAAAGGGTGGGAGGGGTAGGGAGTGGTGCTTATGTAAATCTCTTATATTTTTTATATGACACTTATGTAATCTAAAGTATTTTTTCAAAAATATTTTTTAAAATGCTAACACCAAGGTAACAGTTGTTAGAATTAACTGAAAAATATTTTAAAGCAGCCATGATAAAAACAAGTTAATTAACAATTACAAGCATGCTTGAAACAAATGAAAAAAATAGAGAACCTCAGGAAGGAATTTAACAGTTTCAGCAAAGAAACAGAAGAAATAAAGAATCAAATGGAAATTTTGTAAGTGAAAATACAAGCACAGAAGTAACAAGTTCACTGAATATGTTAAAAAACACCAATTGGAAGACAGAGACTGCCAGAATGGACTAAAAATTATGACCTACCAAGTACTATCTAAAAGAACCTCACTTCGAATATCAATATTGGCAGAATGAAAGTAAAAGGATAATTAGAAACATATCATGCAAATGTTCAGCAAAGGAAAACATGAATGGCTATATTAAAACAGATGAAGTACACTTTAGAGCAAAGAAAATTACCACAGATGGAAAGGGAGATTATATAATGATAAAAAGGTCAATCCAAGAATACAATCCTTAGTGTGTGTTTACCAAAAAAAAAAATGGAGCTGCAAAATGTATGATGAAAAAACTGGTAGAACTGAAAGTAGAAATAGACAAATCTGTAATTATGGTTGACGACTTCAATACCCGTCTCAAAAATTGATAGAACAACTGGATCAAATCCACATTTATAGAACACCCCACCCAACAAGAGCAGAGTACATTTCTTTACAAGTATCTCTGAACCATTAACCAGGTTAGACCATATCCTGTGCCATAAAGCAAGCCTCAGCAAATTTAAAAGAAAGGAAGCATTCTCTAACCACAATAGAATCAACCTAGAAGTAACCAATAAAAGAAAGATAACAGGAAAATCTTTTTGGAAATACTAAAAGGTTAAAGGAAATAGTTCACAATTCCTATTTGCTTTCAACTTCTTTTTCAAGAAGAATGAACTCCACAACAAAAAATTAGAACAAACATCAACTTAAAGGAACTGAATCCCAAGATACATAAGAAGATAGTAAGAAAATATCTAGTAGGTCCTTACTGCTCCCAGAGTAAGTTGGTTGGATGGATGGGTGGACGGATGGGCGGATGGATGGGTGACGAACATTACTCTTCACGTTGTACTATCACCTTGTGCTTAGATTTCAGATTTCCCCACTTGATTATGAGTTCTCTGGAGCAGGGGCTCTAAGGAGTAATCTTGTCTCTTCCTTCTTTGTACAAGTGCCTTGAACATAGCAGTCACTCAAAATATGGTGATGCATATGAAAATACAATGAATATAACTTATGACTATAGTTAACAGCAATATTGTAATATCCTTGCATCCATGTCAATGCAAAGGGGCAATAATAAGAGAGTATGGGATTTTTACCTTTGGACTATGGAAAATGTTCAAAAATTTACTGAGGCAATGACAGCATGAGTCTGTGATGAAAGTAAAAGCCAGTGATTGTACACTTTGGATGGACTGTATGAGGCATGAAATACAGTGAACCAAATGGTGGATGATGGACTGCAGTTAACGGTACAAATAAGAGTGTTCTCTCATGAACTATAACAAATATACAATACTAATACATAGTGCGATAATTGGGAGGTGTATGAAAAATATTCCAAATGTAAGCTATGGACCATAGCTAGCAGTAATATTTTGATGATGCTCTTTCATAATCTGTAACAAATATTCCACAACCAATGCAAGGTGTTGGTGGAGGGGTAATGTATGGGAATTCTGCGCATTATACATGATCCTTTTATAAGCTCAAAACTATGCTAAAAATGTATATATTTTAAAAATCAAAGTAAATTGATCTATTGAATGAATTGGTTTCTAGACATAGAGAATTTGTTTATGAATGAATGATCTCTGAAGCATTGCCACAAATTTTTCACAAATTGCTTTAACTCTCAACCAATCTATTTTCACAAAGGACACACATGTGGAAAGAATGGAAAAAAGAACCAAGGAAAAGAAGTCAAAAGATGTGTCAAATACAGGTGTTAATTAAGCTGATAGCTTATGGCAGTCTGGTCACAAAAGGAAATATGGTCAATCTGATTTAACTGTTCAAAAAAATGATACCACTGACCTCATATTTGATATGAATTACATGAATGATGCATCTCACAAAAATGTACATACTCAAAATATAATGACAGAAATATATGTTTAGATCACAGGAAGTGATAGTCCCAGCAGGCTCTACTGATCAAAGCATATGTGGAACACTTCCAGATGTCTTATTTGAAGATATATATTAATAAACCCTAGTGTATTTCAAGAGAATATGACTCATGGTTAAAAGGTCTTGAACCATATCATTCAAGTAATGGTTGGGAGAAGTAGAGAGTAGAAGAAAAATCCACAGGAAAACATTCTATTTGTCTTTAAATACTTGAAGGGTAATCATGTAAATGAAGGAGGAATCTCTGAGAGAGTTGAACTTACATGACATGATAGAGACTCACTGTTGGTGTCTTTATCAGGGAGTGTTCCTGACAGATAGAGCATCTCAAGAATATAAGTTGCTTCCCATGAGAAATGACCATCCTGCCACAGAAGAATCACTGAAGTCCTTGATGAACAACAGCCAAGGAAGTGAAAAAGGAGATTCTTAGAGGTCCGGGGAACTGAGATAAATGACTTCTGAAGCCCATTCCAGTTCTGAGATTCTATAACTCTATGAGTCCAAGCCACAAAGTATGAGTGGATTTTCAACAATTCAACTGCATGTTTTATGCAATCCTACTTGCCAACAATGATTTACATCTCACCTAAGTTAGGATTAAAATCTACAACTTTTATATGGATCAAAATTAATTGGTCCCCCCAGATTTAATCTATAACCAGGCTTTCATAAAAATAGTATTTGAAATAACTCAACCAATAAGACTCATTGAAATGGGGCCATATTTCTTACCCAAAACTTACCGGCAGCTAAGGCTCTAGTACATAATTCCTGACAACCCTGGACATTTACATTCAGGAATGTATAATTCTTTTTGATATGTTTTACACAGGAAAGTATTCAAAGATCCATGGCTATTTATACAAAAACAGTCCATTTTTTAAAATTAAAAATGGTAACAGTATATAAATCTGTCAAGACAGAAGTCTCTTCAAATCATTCTTATAAGGATATTTGTTAATTCCTATTTTTCATGGCATATCCCTTATGGTAGAGATATACTTAGCTTCATTTTTAAGAAATTAGGTGTTTTGAGCAAAGTAATTATGTCTATAATTATGGATGGCAATAGAGCCTGAATTATTACCAAAAAGAAAGACAAAAACAAAAATGTAAGCCTGGTATGCTGTTCAATACCCGACACCATACAGTACAACTATAACTTCTCTATAAATATTGATAAAATATAGCATAGAGTTCTAGTTTTCACTCTATTAAATCTGATTTCCAAGTCTGTCCTCTAGAATCACTGAGTTAAGAGACCAAATGCTTCTGTTGTAAACATTACTGCTTATGTCTTGATAATAAAAAAAAATTAAATTATATCTCCAAGATGCATAATGTGTAGAGAGACAATTGTGAAGATAAGTAGTACTGGGAATTATCTGTTTTCTTAACATTTTATAAAAGGGAAATACTCAAGAAAAAGACTGAAGTAGCTGGCATTTAACTTCAAGAAAATCATGATTCTTGACATTTTAATGCTGAGAGACTCTTAAACTTGAGTAACCATTCTCTGGGAAAGGAGTTATGTGCCTTTATGATGCCCTAGAGATAAATTCTTAAGTTTCTCTAAGATTTATGAGTTATTTAGGGAAATATGTAAGTAAACCAATGTTTTCCTCTTAAATCTTCAAAGTACAACACAAAAATATGCCTAATGAGTTTCTTTTTGATGTATAAACAGAAGATTTAAGACATACATGAGAAAAGCAATATATGTTCATGAGATTGTTTTAAAAGAAAGGATTTCTAAAGAAGCGTGTAACTATAGAATTTCTTCCATCCACTTTCTTTAGAAAATTGCTTCATGCACTGGTGATGCATTAATCAGATAAAGACAAGAAGAAAACAAAAAGAAATGCTTTATTGCTTTTGATCAAACTCTATGAAATAACTTAATTCCAAGACAGGAGTTTAATTAAAACTCAAGGCAATCTGGCAGTATAAGAAAGACCTAGTTTGGAGGGGAAGAAAGACGGTACTGTTTTCCAGTACTGATTACCTGGGTGACTTTGGGAAAAGTTTCTTAATATCCCAATGGCCAGGACTACTCAGTTACAAGTAATCATAATGATTGCTACTACTGTGTTGGCCTGTGAGATGCTTTAACGAACTTCCTTTACTAGTTTGGTGTTACTTGGGCATATTACTTGACTTTACCTTCAATTTTCTTGCCTGAACTAAAGTTAGTAATAATTCTGTAGTAGTGAAGATTAAGTGGGATATTATGTAGCCCTTAGCATAGTGCCTGGCATATAACACTAGCATTTTATAAATACTTGCTTATTATTATTACCTCTTTAAGCACAGCCTAGAGATATGGGATCACAGTGAAGTAATGGAACTAGTTTAAAAGCTAGAGCCACCAATTCCTTACATAGATTTTTCAAGCTAGCTAACATGTTTTATTTGGCAGACTAGATAGTATTTGGCCCACAGAATATTTTCATTTTTAAATTTGAATTAGTTCTCAATATAAAAATAGATTTCACAAATAAATTTCAACTTCCAGCTTTCATTACATATTTGAATTATCTGGTAATACTAGGCCTGCCAACCCAAATGGCAGCCATCAGGGGTCAAGTCATAGCTGTTCTTTTTTATTACAGGTTCTCAAGTTTGTCATAATTTCCACTTTCATTGTTATGTGCCTCACAATGAGAACAAAATAATTGCAATTTGCCATGACACATCCAAAGTTGTGGACCAACATCATTATTTTTATTAGACTCTTTTTTTCTCATAGAGTTTGCAAACCTGGCAGTACCCTCCTATTGTCTGAACTACCCAGGTAAATGAAATAAATGTCATTTTCAGTTGTGTGCCTTTTGTTCAAATGCCACATTATTGCCCTTCTCTGGGCCTATTTCCTCTGCAAAAGTAAAGTAATAAATAAAGCATCTATGCATACATACATATTTGAACTAGTAGGATGCTATGCTTAGTGGATCCTAAATAGCAAATGCTAATGAGTCTCAAAATATCATGCCATTCAAATGTGCTCAACTTAGATGTATATTCCAAGTAAATTAATTTTAATCATAAAAAAAATCCAATATTCCCTGTTCATCTGAAAGAGTGTCTCTCTCTTTAAGTTTTTTAAATCATTCAAATAATTCCTAATACAGATGGTCGAGAATTCTGCTTTCTTTAGTGAAAATAGACTATAATTTATTGGGTGGTATACACCTTGAAGAAACAATGATTCCTTAGGCCATGTAACATTTTCCCAATGGACAGTACTATTAGCTAGTTTTATTCACCTCCCATTTCTAAAATTTTACATTAGGGAGTCAGACATGAAGCAACTCATACACACACATATACATACACACAGGCAGAAGGAAAAGAAATGGATCAAAATCACCCAAGATAATAGCAGCTCATTATGAAGCAGAGCACAGTGGACCATAATTGCTAACAGGTACACAACCCAGAGAGACAGAATGTATGAATCTCTCCTAAAGACTTTTTTTTTAAAGTGCTATAAACAAAAATCTAAAGATTCATTATTCTATTTAAGTATACCCAAATTTCCTAACTTAAATTCCTTTTATAAGGTAAAATCTCTAAAACAGTGAAGAATTAAAAAGAAAATTGACTGTATAGTCTTAAGCAAGTTTTTCAAAATCCTTTTCATCCTTTAAATATATGTATTGTTCAGTGTGGATTCAAAATCTTTCATGCACGTCTCTAGTCATTGTATCAACAGGAACTATGGAAATTAACACAGCAATTAGAATTAATACCTCCAGCCCTCAAAAATATTGCATAAAGTAAAATGAAACTATTTTCCCTGCACTGAAATATAAATATAAATGACAAATTTTATACAGGTCTTATAAAGTCTGTCTGAGGTGGGAAAAGAGAGCAATGGTCTTAAAACTACAAAAAGCATAAGAGATGAGATACCTTACATGCATACAAGAAACCCATTGCTAAGATTAGAGAAACAGTATGACTTTCCCTATATTTTGTGCTCTCTGTATTCCTTAAACACTCTATTTTCTTGGAAAAAAATATAAATGGGTATTCAAAGATGCTACATAAGAGATGCCTTGGTCTAAACAAAGTTGTGAATCTTGAAAGAATATTACCATTTTGCAATGACAGGTAAATTCATAAAAAGCAGAGACTCACATCCACACTCCAACTGCAAACTTGAAACTGATAACAAAGATTATTTACCTGAATGTACAGTATCTGATCTCTTTCATGATTAACAATATTCCTAGAGTTTGGATAATGTCATTCCTAAACTGCCAATTATTTCTACCAACGTCCTCCAGTAACAGGGAGACCTGCCTCCCTGTTGCTGAAGCTGGAGGCACTCTCCCATTAAACTTATTGCTGCTTCACCTTTGCAGACTCTGTTAACAGCTTTATTCCAGATCCCTGACTGCTAGCCAGAAAAGGCAGTGTGAGCTCCAAGCCTTCTAAAAAAAGGCCGACTTGAACATGCCTCCAACTTCCTGAGGGATAGGGAACCAGGAGCCCTTTCATGAAGACAGTAGAGTGAAAACCAAGGAGGATGATAACAGGTGTTGAAAAGCAGAAGAAGAAAGATGAAGGACCTCATATCAGATAGTTCCAGCCTTCTGAAAAGAGTAGGATTCAGGTTATTTGTTTAAAATTAGCACACCAGAGTAGTGCTAGAGGGTTCAGGAGACTCAAAAAGGTTTGGAATTTCATACAAATTAACTTATAAGGGAGTCACCATATTGAGATCCAATATGAATTGGTACAATGCTTGAAAAGAATTATTTATTTCTGTAGAAAATGCTGGACAATCTAGTAGCAGAAGTAGAGAATGTCCATATGAGAAGAATGAAGAAGGACACCTACCTCACATCATACACAAAAAATAAATGGGACCTTTGGAGGCTTGAAGCTATATGTACTCCAGAAAAACACATTCTTAAATGTAGTCCATTCCTGTGGGTATGAACCCACACCTTTTTGATGAGTTTACTTCAGTTAAGAATGTGGAGCCCACCTCATTCAGGTTGGGTATTAATCTTATTACTAGAGTCCTTTATAACCAGAAAAAAATTCTAAGAGAGAAAGTGACAGGAATCAAGAAACTTAAATCCATGAAACCTGGAAGAAAAGGGAGAGACCAGGGGATGCCACCATGTGCCTTGCCATGGGATGGACAAACTCAGGACCAAGAACACCCTGCAGCCAGCCCCAGAACAAATCTTCAGGGAGAAAGCATCACCCTGATGCATTGATCTGGATTTATTTTCTTTTATCCTCAAAACCATAAGCTAATGAACTCCAATTGTATAAGACAACCCATTGCTAAGTATTTGTTTGAGCAGTCTAGGAAACTAATAAAGACCTCAACAAAATTAAAAATTTTTGTACATAAAAGGACTTTATCATGAAAGTAAAAAGACAACCAACTCAATGCAAGAAAGTGTTTGGAAACCACATGTATTCTGGATTTAATATCCAGAATATATAAAGAAATCCTACAACTCAACAATAAAAAGACAAAAAATATTCAATCAGAAACTGGGGCAAAAGGTTTGAATAAAAATTTCTCCAAAGAAGATATACAAATAACCAAAAATCACATGAAAATGTGCACAATATCATTAGCCACTAGAATGCAAGTTAGAACCACAGTGCGATACCATTTCACACCCACTAGAATGTCTACTATTTTTTTAAAAAAAGAAAAATGACAAGTGTTGGAGAGATTGTGGAGAAATAGGAACACTCATTCATTTTTGGTGAGGATGTAAAATGGTATAACTGCTATAGAAAACAGTTCGGTGGTTCTTCAAAAAGTTAAGTGTAGAAACACCATATGACCCAGCAATCCCACTTCTATGTATATATCCAAAAGAATTGGAAGCAGGGACTTAAACAAATATTTTCACACTGATGTTCATGATGGCACTATTCACAATTGCCAAAAAATGGAAGCAACCCATGTATCCATCAACCCATGAATAGATAAACAAAATGTGGTCTGTACAGGCAATGGACTATTAATATTATTCCACCATAAAAAGGAATGAAGTTTTGATACAAGCAGCAACATGAATGAACCTTGAAGATATGATCCTGAGTAAAATAAGGCAGACACAAAAGGATAAAGACATATAGCCTAATATGAAATAATTAGAATAAGCAAATTCTTAGAGCCAGAAACTAGAATACAAATTACTAGGTGCTAGAGTGGGGATAGGAAATGGGGAGTTAATGCTCAAATTGTACAGTTTCTATTTGGGGTGATGGAAAAGTTTTGGTAATGGATCCTGGTGATGGTAGCACAACATTGTGAATATAATCAATAACTCTGAATTATATATTTGAATTGTGGTCAAAAGGGGAAATTTCAGGTTGTATATATGCTGTTGTTGTATATATAATGAAATTTTTATAAAACATAGGACTGTACAACACAGTGAGCCCTAAGGTAAACCACAAAGTATAGATAATAGTACAATTATAATAATATTCTTTCATCAGTTGTAACCAAATGTACCACACTAATGCAAAATACTAATAATAGGGAAGTGTAGAAATTTGGTATTGTTTATGAATTCCAAAAATAGATACTGGATTATGTGTGCAAACTGGTCACTTCTCCGGGCATATTAGATTTTATTAGATTCAGAGGTTTCTCTTTACATGATTAAATTATGATTAAGATTTTGATTGGACCTTGTCAGTAGGACACAGAGAAAACAACAGCAGAGGAGAGAGTGAGAGTTTTGGGGAAGTAAATACACACAGAAGGAGATACATGAGGAAAGAGAGAAGGCTCCATTAGACATGACAGAGGCCCTGGGAACAGAATGGGCCTGATAGTCTACAGCTGACTTTGTGAAAAGAGCAGAGCAGCTGAGCCCAGAAAGAATGAGCCCTGAGGAGAGAGACAAGCCTTATGCTAGTACACAGCTGAGAGCAGAAGGAGAGGGGACCACAGAGCCTTAGGAGGAAAAGGAGGGCAGAGACCCGCAGCCATCTTGCTCCAACACGTGGCAAAAGAATTTGGTGAGGTAAGTAACATATGCTTTATGGCCTTATGACTATAAACTTCTACCCCAAATAAATACCCTTTATAAATGCCAACAGATTTCTGGTACTTTACATCAGCACCCCTTTGCCTGACTAATAAAGGGAGTGTATGGTAACTCTGTATTTTCTGCATGATTTTTCTGCAAACCTCCCACTTCTCTAATTTAAAAAAAAAAAAGAGCATTATTCTCTTCATCTCATCCTGAAAACAAGGAGGGCAAAAAGCATTCAACCTTCAGCTTATGTCAAACAAGGAGACAAATATAATCTCATATCATCTACAGAATCCAAAATAAATATAAACTGCTGATGTAACTGTAGGAAATAAAGAGAATGGAAATAGGTAAGAGGTCGAAATACCAGTTAAGCACAGAAAGCACCATCAAAATTTCACTTCTTAGAGATGAGAGGCTCATTCTGAAATAGAAAAAGGCTATCCTGCCTACTTTACAAGAAAAGTAAGAATTGGGGTTAAAAGGACTGTTGGCAGAAGCCCTTTTTCAAACTAACTAATTCAGATAAGCAAAAATTGGGGGAGTATATAAAGAATCACACAATTGAACCACAGCCATATTTGCAGAGAACACTCAGTCTCTGTGAAAATAAAACTGTAGAGTCTTTTGGGTGTAAAGGTTGCAAACTATTCTGCCCCTGCCTTCTTTAAAATACAAAGTGTAGTTCAGGGAAAGGTATCTCAAAGAAGTATCAAGGAAAAAAAGAAAAATATAGGAAGAAACAGCAACATTTACACACACATTTCATAGGGAAAACCTAAATGCTTTATACTAAGGTCAGGAATAAGGCAAGGCTATACAATGTTGAACAAAACGTGTATGGGATATAAATTCTGAAAGTACTTTATTTATATCCCAGGATTGAACAAATTAGTAAATACAGATAATGAAATTCAGGTTTCTCACAGATGGATAAAGAAGTTACAATTAAGGAACAGGTGATACTATTGAGAAATAAAAAACATAACCTTACAAAAATAACTAACAAGTCACTCCTGCCCCCGCTTCTGTAAATCAGCCTGTGAAAACATGGCTTTGCAGGAAGATAGCAAGTGAATGACTCCTGCCCCCTGCTTCTGTAAAGCAGCCTGTGAAAACATGGCCTTGAAGGAAGATGTCAAGAGAATGACTCCTGCCCCTTGCTTCTGTAAAGCAGCCTGTGAAAACATGGCCATGCAGGAAGATACCTAACAAGTGGCTCCTGCCCCCACTTCTGTAAATTAGCCGGCAAAAGCAGAGCCTTGCAACTGCATTCTGCTTCTGTAACCCTGCTTGCAAAATTTCACCTAGCAACACGTTAGCCAATGAGCAAAAGTTATGCTGATCCCACCTGAAAGCCTATATAAACCTATGAAAACTGAAAAACAGGGCTCAGAATTTGGAGACTGACTCTCCTCTGGGCCCACATGTAATATATCTGTTCCTCCACTTCTCTTGAGTGCCGGTTTTGGGTTTTTCTGTGGGTCAGAACTCCTGGCTTTGCTGCAACAAGACTAGAATGAACTCTATGGTACAAGACTGGCAGTATCAATATCGACTAATTTTTAAAGTATATTTTTAGATAAATAGATAAATAAAGATATAGATGTGTGTATGTATAAGTATACATACATATATTTCCTAGCTCTATGACATGGCAGTATCAGCAAGCCAACTTAGTGCCTAGATCTTGATTTCTACCGTTCTCCAATAAAAGGAACCAGGGCTCCTTAGAAAGTGTTTGATTTTAGGGCTGAGAAAGGAAACCAGAAGTTGAGGCTGGAGCATCGTGTGATGCCAGAAAGTAAGCAATTCTCAGAGAAAACAAGAAAGAATGAAAAAAGAGAGAACATGGGGAAATATTGAGAGGGCACTCAGTATGAAAGAGTACTCAATAGCCAAAATTGGAACAATTCAAACAACAAAATAAATAATAGTGTTTTATTACAACCCAAAGGAAAAATAACTATCCACGAGTCTATACCAATATAAATAAATAACTGGGAGAGACCTATCCATTTTTCTTTGTAGAAGAATTCCAACTAATAGACATAGAAGGAATGAGGAAAATAGAAAATCACAGTTAGAATACCACAATAATAATTACTATGGGCAAAAATCACTGATGAATGCTAAAATTAGTTGGCAAAAGTTCAAGTAGAAACAGGATATTTGCATAGTCTCAAAGCATCTTCCTCAAAATATTTAATAATTATACATTATAACTTTATAAATTATAAAAGCAGTAAGTTTTCAGTGGAGAATCCAGGCAGGTGACATTTTAGCTGAGTGATCAAGATTAACATCACCAGTAGCAATATTGGCATCACGTATCCTCAGACAATGCACTGAGAGGGCACCTGATCGTGTCTTCTCTGTGGCATTCTCAATCTATTCATGAGAAAGCATCAGACAAACCCAAATTGAGGACCACAATGCAAAATATTCTTTAAAAGTGTAAAGGTCATGAAAGACAAAGA
Organism: Dasypus novemcinctus; assembly: GCF_030445035.2. Classification (NCBI taxonomy): domain Eukaryota; kingdom Metazoa; phylum Chordata; class Mammalia; order Cingulata; family Dasypodidae; genus Dasypus; species Dasypus novemcinctus. The sequence goes on from NC_080683.1 coordinate 49,651,148, forward strand.
CAAACTGTCACAGTTGGAAAGAGACTACAGAGATGTGACAACTAAATGCCATGTGATATTATGGATTGGAAACTGGAATAGAAGAAGGACATTAGTGCAAAATTTGTAAAGTCTGCATACATTCTACACTTTAGTTAATAATATTTGACTGAGGTTAATTTCTTAGTTCTGATAAATGTTCTGTGGTTATATAAGATGTTAACATAAGTGGAAGTTGGGTGAAGGATATACTGGAACTCTCTGTACTACTTTATCAACTCTTCTGTTAGTCTAAAATTAGTTCAAAATATAAAGTTAAAAAAAGCTTAGAATTTAAAATAAAGGGAAACAACCCTATTTATTATCTAGTTTGTAGCAGAATCATGCAGAAATGAATTAATACAAGTGATTTTAGAACACCAGTTGAATATAACCTGATGTTATATTCAACTGACAAAAAATATCAATGTTTGGTCATCATTATTGTTGGTAGCAATGTTAGTCTTGATATTCTGAAATTGTTGCATAGTTTAATCCTAATTCTCTCAACCCCTATGTTCTTGAGAGGTAGAATTGTCAGCATGGGAGAAAAGAGGAAGAAAAATTATCAAGAGGAAGAGATTAAGCCCTGTAATCCTGTATTTGATTGAAAGTTTCAATATGAACTCATGAGTAATTATATATATATCCATTGAATTACATCCATTGAAATTTTTAGAGACAGTGACTACCCAGAAGCAAAGAGCACATCTAACGCACAGATTGTGGTCTCCAAATACCATTTGCCACTGAAAGGAACCAGGACTCCTTGGAGAAATGGTTGATTCCAGGTTTAGGACAGGATATGTACAAGATGTACTTACAGCAGATAGTCAAATCAGATAACAAGATGGAAATGTGAATATCAATAATAATAACTTCAATGATTGTAAAACAGTACATATGTGTAGTGTATATCCATGAGTTTATTGGGGGGGGGGTGGGAAGGGGGAGAAAAAGAAAGAAAACTAACTGGTTATCATTAGAGGTCCTAGGAACCAAATCTTTATTTTAAAATTTGATAAATAAAAGGAAATAAACCAAGTATTTATCTTGCTTTTACTTTGTGAACAATAACCAAAACTGTGTAACAAAATAGTAGATTCAGGAAAGTCCCTATTTATAGAAGTATTTTAGCTATAAATGAAGGAATGACAGAACTAGATTATTACCATTTTGCAACCTGTAAAGAACTAATGTATCTAAACATTCAAGATAAACAGCTGATAACATCACAATCAGACATTATGTACCTTCTGATGAAAGAACACAATATCGCCTATGAAAAAGTCTTGCCCCTCTCTCAAGCAAACAAAATATCCAACCTAAATTGAATCAAGCCTCTATATCCAACTTCCAATCAACATTAAATTCAGAGGACAAAGAAACATGCTCAACAATACCACAGGCTGCATTTAGAAAAATCATGACTTAGGAAAAATGAATAGGAAAAATTACTTGACTTCTCACCAAATAAATTTCAATTAATAAAGAAGAGAAATGGAAGGGAAAACATTAAAAAAGACTAAAATACTAATCATAATGCACTTTATTGAATCCTGATTTATTCCATTGTAAAAAAAATATATGATATTTGAGAGATAGAAATATAATGACACTATTTGATAATATGGAATTATTGTTAATATTTTTAAAAAGTTATCCTTTAGAGATACATTCTGAAACATCTACAGATGAAGTTATATATCTGAGGTTTCTTAAAATCTGGGGAGTGTGCCTCTTAGCACCATATCCACTTTTAATGACCTATTTCATGAAAATGGAGGTAGGCCCCTTAAACATTTTCTTCTGTCAGCTGACAGATGTGAAGCTTTGTCAGTAGAGGGTATGGAGACATACTGCAGGAGGAAAGGCATTCCTTCCTGGTTTCAGGATATTCTCTAAACAGGCTCGGACAGTGCAAGAAACTTCTCCAGCACCTGACTCCTGTAGGGCCCAAGACTTTTTTAATGCCTGGTACCTGTACACGTGAAGCTTATCCAGTACCAGGTTCATACAGGCAGGCAGTTTCCCAGTTCCTGGCGTAAGCAGTGTGTAACAGTCAGCAGCTTCCTCTGGCATCTATGTTGGGAATACTCCAGAGTACTCCACCAAGATACCTTCCTGTGAACAGCTTTCCTTCTCTGACACCCTACAGGGTATATTTCCAGCAAGTTCCACCTTCTCCACACCACAGTGACTTCTTTACCATCTAGTGAGCCCATGCCCTCCAAGAAGGTTTGGACCTCAGCCTAAGAGTTCTTCCTTAGAGTCTGTCTCAGACTTAAGGGTACTGAATATTCCTTATATCTGCTATTCCTAAATCCTTTAAAGTTCTATTAACTTTTCATTAGCCAATCTCTTATTATTACAATCTCCTGTTAAAGTTAATACTCTTTCTGTTCAAATTACCATGTGGTTTCTGTCTCCTGAACGGACCCTGAGAAGAAGTGAATGGTGGTATGAATGGGACCAGATTGGTCATGAGCTGATAGCTGTTGGGCCTGATTGATAGGTGCACTTTTGTGTATAATCAAAATTTTCCATAATGAAAAGAGCTGAGAGCAGCGTTGAAATATTCTGCAATGGAACATGAATATTCATACTAAGTTATGGGGAAAAAGACTGTAAGAGTTCTGCTAAGGTTTTGCCTACCAAGTGAGTTTGTGCCAATTTTTTTTAAGTTTAATTTTTAGAACTTTTTAATACATCAGAAGTTCAGGTAATTTATGCTGGACCTATGTACACATATATAGTAATTGAATTTCTCAGGGACCCAGCAAAAAAGACTACACGTTCATGTTGAGTAGTTCAAGGAAAGCTTAATGAAGAGAGTATTCACCAAGTTGCAGACACCACGTAGATATTAACAACAGAGTTGTTATCACCCAAAGGCCCAGAGGTATGAGGAGCTGATATGAAAACTAGAGAAGAGAGTCCTGAGGAGAAGGCAATCTTGAAATTTCAAAGAGAACAACTCAGAGAAGATCCAGCAGGAGATCCCTACTTCACCTTCCTCTTCTCTCTGGGGGTCTCCAGCTGACCTAACTGGAAGTCAGAGAGCAAGGAAGCCTGTTGATATCATCCATACAGGTCAGCCTTCAGGGCAGAGAGAAGGGTGGCTAATAGATCTGGTGAGTCAAACAGAAGTTAACCACAGACATAGAAAGGAAAATATTAAGAAAACACTAATGAATTAAAATAGACTATAGAGAAAAGGGTGATTAGAGAGGAATCATAGGAAGCACTAAATTAAGATCAGAAGAAGAGTTTTTAGACTTGAAACCAAAAGTACAATGCAAGAAGGAAAAATCGATAAATTGGAACTAATCAAAATTGAAAATATACATGCTGACAAAGAGGATAAAAAGACAAGCTAGAGACTGGGATAAAATATTTGCAAACTACACACCAGTTGAAGGGCTTATCTACGATATATAAAGAATTCTCAAAATTCAAGAGTAAAACCAAAAAATCCAAATACAAAATGGGCAAAAGACAGGAACAGATATTTCACCAAAGATGGCATACGAATTATAAATAAGCTCATGCTAATATCATTAGCCATTAGGAAAATTCAAATTAAATCCATAATGAGCTATCACCAAACCATCAGAATAGTTACAATAAAAAGTGGTAATACCAAACGCTGGTGTTCACACATTATGGTGAGAATGTAAAATGGAGGAGTCACTCTGCAAAATAGTTTTGCAGTGGCTTTTAAAAAGCTAAACATGCCTTTCACTTAAAACCCAGCAATAACATTCAAGAGCACATATCCCAGTGAAATGAAAGTTATGTTCACACAAAATTCTGTACACAGATGTTCATAGCAGCATTATTTGTAATAGCCAAAGATATGAAACAACCCAAATGTCCTTCAATGGGTAACTGGCTAAACAAACCATGGTACACCCTCACTGTGGAATACCATACATTAATTAAGAGGAATTAAACTTTTTATACATACAACAATGTGGATGGATCTCAAGGGGATTATGATGCGTAAGAATAGCTAACCTCAACAGGTTATATATGGTATGATTCCATTTATATAACATTTTTGAAATGACAAAATTATAAAGATGGAGAACAGATTTGCTAGGTTTTATCAGACTTAACAAGTACATATAAAATCTAAATAAGCTCTATATATTGTACTAATGTCAATTTCCTGGTTTTGCTATATTGTACTAGAGTTACACAACATGTTATTCTTCAGGAAGCTGGTTAAAGAAGGTACAAGGGACCGCCCTAAACGGTTTTTTTGCAACTTCCTATGCACCTATAGTTATCTTAAAATAAAAGTCAAAAAAAGCAATGTGTAGAATTGTGTACATAATATGCTATTATTTTGAGGGAAATAGGGTAGAGTAAAATAACATATATTTGATTTTGCTTATGTATGAACAAAAGAACTCCAAAAAGAGCTTAAGTGATGGCTTGAATGTGTGTAGGAAGGAGGAACTTTTGCAGATGTAGAAGAGAATATTTTTTGCATATACTTTGAACCATGTTAATCCATTTCATATTTTAAAACATATTAAGTCAATATTATTGCAGATTTAAATAGTTTCAATGACCATGCACCATCTCCATCATTCATAAAAAATATTTTAACACCAAAAAATTAAGGTGACGTAATCTTAGAATATAATCAGGTGTTCAAATAGAAATAGTGCTATTTTATGAAAAATTTACTTCATCAATATTTCTCATCTTTCCTTGTGGATTAAGGGAAATTTGACCACTGGTGAGCACAGGTCTTGATAATGATACTGAGTAACACTGCATTAGCTCACACCAATTTTATACAGATGCCAAAATGAATCTCTCACTTTTTTATTTATAGTCCTCAGTTTCAACATATGTAGAGTATTGTTCTCTTGGACTTTAGAAAGAGAAAAACAACAAAGGAATCCTTTAAATAACCTCCACAAATTGGAATAAAATATGCCTTTCTGTGCTTTAGTATTTTTCTTGGGAAATAGACTTGTGTGGTGCTATTTGTACATGTCCCAAGAAAGAAAATAAAGAACAAGGAAAATGCAAATGTTGAAACTCAAAAGAATTTTTGAAAACAGTTAAGAGAAGAAAGGTGGCCTCAATAAAAATGCACAAGCAGCATTTAACCACAATTTATTAATGCAACATATAAAATGCCAGCCACCTCAGACACTAATAAAAATCAATAAATGCCTGTGTGCATAGTGCTGCTACAATGGAATCTCTGTTTTTTTATTTATCTGCTGGAGAAAACAAAAGTGAAAATTGGTGACTTAGACCAATAAATTATTAAATGTATTCTAAGGTTATCCACATTCAAAAATGCAATGTTCTGCTAACCTAAAAAGCCATTTCTCTATGCATCTAAACTTCATATATATATTTGTATATTCAAGTTCAT